>NC_134371.1:70809964-70963224 GCF_035582795.1 Mycteria americana | reverse complement strand
TTGAATGCAGGCTGGCCTTGGGTGCCTGTACTGCCAAAGGAAGAGAAAAAGATCGTGCTCTTGTCACGTGCTCCATCATCCTCTTGTTCGTCAAGAAAACAGAAGAAAGCTACCATCGCCCTTGCTACATAGGAGAAATTGGTGCGGGGGACGGCTGAGCCCATCCCCAGAAATGGAAAACTCTGCTATGACCCTGCTTTGCCTTTTGGCGACAGCGCCCGCCATCCGTGTGCCCCAAACAGGCGAGGTCCCGTTCAGGCTGGCATCCGCCACAAAGAGGAGAGGTCCCCTGCGGGCTGAACAGAGTCAACTGAACAGAGTCTTCAGAGGAACTTAGCCGTGCATTCAGTTTACAAGTAAATGCCACCCAAGCAATGGTAGGGGGCATTCTGGCATCTAAAGGAATTCAGGAGTTAATTTAGTATTTCCAATGGAACATTCCATAGGTTGTAAAAACAGCCTTAAAGTCTTCTTCCCTCTTGCACCAACAACGCTTCTTTTACTTCTACTTAAGGGTCCCCTACAACTACTTACTACAGCATGTGTGCCTCCACTATCAATGAAAAATACAAAAATCTCTTCTTTCATTCCCCAGCTTGACTGGAACCAGAGGATCGTCTGGGGAAATTTTAAGAGATTCCTCCGGCCCCCTTCACTCCAACCCAATCTCCGGCATGACTCCAACGGCTGCTTCTGTCTCTCTTTCCCCATTACTCAGACGGCATGGACAATTTTTTTCCAACGGCCCTCTTGCTTACAATTTGCATGCCGATGCATTCCCAGGGGAATGTCATAACCATTTCTACTATTATTTCTACAGCCCCTTCCTCACCCACAAAATTCACCTCCTGTATTTTCTCTCCCTTTTTTCCTGGTCTTCCCTCAAGGCAGCCAACAAAGCAGCTTGCAGCGTTACTCGTCCCCGCTTCTCCTTCTCTTCTATTTCCTCCCGATTATTACGTACCTTAGATGCCATTGAGAAGAACTGTGAGATTGTCATGCCATCCTCGCCCCCTACCTTTTGTCATCTCTTTCTTATATCTGCTGCTGCTGCTTGACCAATAAACAGCGTGTTAAATAACTTTGAATTGCTATCATCTTCCGGATCCCGATCGGTCCATTTTCGAGCTACTTCACACAATCTCTCAGAGAAGGCTGACGGGGTTTCCTTATCCCCCTGCCTTACTTCAGATAGTTTAGCTAAATTCTTAGGCTTTTGCACTCCGTGTTGAATCCCATACAAAATTAACTTCTGATATTCCTTTCCCCTCTCTAATCCCTCACACTTGTGTGTTTGGATCCCACTCCGGATCCTCTTTCGGGAGGTACATATTGGTATTAGGCACCCCACCCCGCCTTGTTGGATCAGTCCCTCTCTGGCCTTCTCTAAAATTGGTCTCCTCTCCTCAGCGGTAAACAAATATTCTAGGAGAGCCTGTACATCTCCCCGGTTAGGACTAGGAGTCGTGATTAACAGTACTATACATTCCTTCTGGATTGTTTCCATAGGATCCCACTGCCCGTTTGCAGTTTAATAAATCACAAGCAGTAAAAGGTACGTGTACGGATACCGGTGCTCCCTCAGGCCCTACAGCCTGTCTGAGGGGAGCTCAAACTATGGGTTTCTCTCCCCTTGTTCTTTTACAGATAGCACTCACAACTCCATCACCACTTGAGCTATCAGATTTGGGCTCTTTGGGGGAGCTACCAACAGCTGAATATCCTCTTCTGAATTTTCCCATTCAATACAACGAGGTTTTCCCTTTTTCTCTTTTAACACATATATGCCAATCCGATGTTTAGCGTCACTAAACCACCTTTCTTCCTAATATCCCAATCGCGTCTTAACGAAAAAAACATATCCACAGAAGGCATTTCATCCCATTTTTCAGTTCCCCGACAACACAACATTAATTCCGATATAGTGTTATATTTCAAGGATCCATTCTCAGGCTGTTTTTCACCATCTTCCCATGGATATTGTGGCCACCGTTGATTACAATATCGTTTTAGCTGATTTTTAGTCATGGCATCTCCCCAAATTTCTTGCAATGCTTCAGGATGCATCCTAGAGGAGAGCAAAGGGCTGCCTCCTGGGAAGCAGCAGCACCCATACCGGTACCGAAAAACCCAGCATTTCTATACAAACCAGAACGAGGGACGTCTCCCTCCGTTACTCAGAACAGGACAGCGTGGAGAAACAAACAGAACTACGCTACTGCCACCTGTCTTTCCTGGTGCGTCTTATGCAGAGCCCAGAACAGAACACAGGCCGCCTGCTTCCCGAGACATCTTGGCCCCTACCCCCTTTTCTCCTAGCCCCAAAAAACACCTCTTTTCAGGAGCATTGCACCCTTTTGTCACTTACCGCCCGACCGCAGGGGAGGAGCTGAAGGAGTCCCCAGGCAACAGGTCGGTGCGCGCTGGAGTCCGCTCAGGCCTCTTCTCCCCGTCGGATGCGGCAAGACGAACCGGGCGAGGCTGTCAGCTCGGTCCCATCTGGGGTGTCAAAACTGTTATCCCACAAGCGTGAGGTCGTTTACCCGGTGTGCGGGACGCCAATATACACACAGGGCAGAGGTGTTTTTATGGCATGTCTGCGCAGAGATGGGTGCTAGGTGGTAGCTCCGCAAAGCTAGCACAAAGTTCGCTCCTACAAGTACAGTATTGATACGGTCTAGCTATGCATATGCATAAGTAATTACACAAAGCAGTTTTCTATTGGTCTACATTTCTCTTATTTCAACTTCAAGCTACAGCGCGACTTTAACATGCTGCGCACGCTCAGAGGCGAGGGCGCTCTGCTTGGGCTGGTGTCTCCAGCTCGAGGGCTGTGACTTTTAGTATCATAAGGAGGATAGTTTGGCGGGAGGGTGCTTCTTATCACACTCCTACTAGTTGTTTCGGATGGTTCCCAAAACATTTCCATTAGCTACCTATTTCTTCAGGATGTGCTTCTCTCCCAAGGACAGTAATTCTTGTTTAGACGTTCCACTTCCCAGACTCAATCCTCCTTATCAGTTTGACGTAAGCCCTGACCTTCCACCAGCTCCTGGTAGACGACACCGTCAGACTACAAGACGACCGTTCTTTTATGCCAGTCAGTGCGTTCAGAATTAGGAACAGAAAGAACAGGGCAAGCTAAACACCCACGCAAGCCTCATATCCCTAAGAAATGATTAGAAAAACCCAAACGACCCCCATTTGAGATTGCGTTGGCTTAGGGACTGCCTCCTTCAAGTGCCAGAGCGGACCGGTGGAATCAGTCACAGAATTCAGCTGCCTACCAGGAGACAGCCCTCGTCCTCGCAAGGTAAATGTTTCAAAACATGGTGCTATTTTCCGATTTTATCAACTACAGCGGGCTTGCCCTACCAGCGCGAGTTGAGGACATTTTCCTGTGGGTTCATTTGACACTACAGTCAGCTTTGAGCAGGTACAAGCAACCAAGCGCGAGATAGAAAGTCAGCTAAGAGACCAGCTGCCGTACAAAACTTGTTCAAGATCGTGCCTGCGGGAACGGCACAAAGCCCACGATGACTGAACAAGTATGTCGGAGGCCCTACGGCAAACAGCGCCGACGTTTCGTGAAGCTCTTTTCCTGTCAAGAAAAGGGCCTTTTATGCAGTATCTCTACTGGAATTCAGGCTGCTTCCTACGCATTCTGGCAAGTTAGCTTTCACAGAAACCCCGAGAACTTCAACCACCAAGCTACATTTGTCATTCTTGCTCTCTACCTACGGGGGATTTCAGCGAATCAGAACACCACTTAAAGCAAAATTCTGGGTCTGTTTCACGCCAATCAAATAGCTAAGCCATGGACAGGGGTCTGTAGAAAGACAACGACTTTCAAAGATAAAGACAGGAGAGTACTCACTTTTCTGAAATTTCTTCCAGTCGTTCCATTGATTTAGCAGCCCAACCCAGCCGTCGAAATTCTGGTGCAACAGAGAGAGCAGCAGCACGTCCACGCCATTCTCCCCTAGCCACAGAGCCTTCCGCTTTGCCCATTCCTGCCAACAGCCAGAGCATCGGCGCCGTAGCACCTTGGCAATAACGCACCTCCCATAGCTACACACCTTCACAAAAGAACCGAGCAGGGTGTAAACAAACATTGCAATGCTTGCGGTAAGGGCTCAAACAGGGACGCCTATGTTATCACTCTGAGATTCAACAACCACTAAAAATGTCATTTTGCTGCAGTATTACAGGAGTTCATTGACTAGTGTCAAAAACATTTTGTTGAAAATTCATTGTTTGAAGCAGGACTTCCCAATGCAAACGTTAAGTAATTCTCGTGAGCCTTTAACTGAGCGGAATGATGCAGGATCTGACTAAAATACTGGCGGATACAGCAGGGCCAGCCCCATCCTCAGCCCTTTTTAAACCCTGGGCCCAGCCCCATCCTCACCTCATGGGTCCCCACCTGTGCTGCCCCGGGCCACAGCTGGAGCCCACGCCATGGGAACAGGGGGCCAATTACCCCAACCCTCACAAGCCAGACACAGCCAGCAACCTGGCACAGGCATGGGCACACACCACCACCAAGCTGGTGCTGCCGTGGGCAGATGCTGCCGCCAAGCTGGCACCGGCCTGGCAGACTTGAGTTTACAGCCCAAAGCCGAGGTTGGCCTCTAAACAAGAGAACATGTGAAAGCATCCTTACAGGATGCCAGTCCAGTGGTGTCCACGATAGCTCTCACAGCCTCCCACGTAACAGACAGCTCCCCTCTCCGGGACCATGTTTTGCATGTCCCAGGCCCTCCCCGCACCCATGCTGAAAATCAAACAGAACAATTAAGGACTCTGCTTCATCGCCTCAGCCTCCAAAAGAAGCTTCCTTCCTCTGCTAACGCTCGACACAGATATCCCCATGCTGTTCCTTGAATGCAGGCTGGCCTTGGGTGCCTGTACTGCCAAAGGAAGAGAAAAAGATCGTGCTCTTGTCACGTGCTCCATCATCCTCTTGTTCGTCAAGAAAACAGAAGAAAGCTACCATCGCCCTTGCTACATAGGAGAAATTGGTGCGGGGGACGGCTGAGCCCATCCCCAGAAATGGAAAACTCTGCTATGACCCTGCTTTGCCTTTTGGCGACAGCGCCCGCCATCCGTGTGCCCCAAACAGGCGAGGTCCCGTTCAGGCTGGCATCCGCCACAAAGAGGAGAGGTCCCCTGCGGGCTGAACAGAGTCAACTGAACAGAGTCTTCAGAGGAACTTAGCCGTGCATTCAGTTTACAAGTAAATGCCACCCAAGCAATGGTAGGGGGCATTCTGGCATCTAAAGGAATTCAGGAGTTAATTTAGTATTTCCAATGGAACATTCCATAGGTTGTAAAAACAGCCTTAAAGTCTTCTTCCCTCTTGCACCAACAACGCTTCTTTTACTTCTACTTAAGGGTCCCCTACAACTACTTACTACAGCATGTGTGCCTCCACTATCAATGAAAAATACAAAAATCTCTTCTTTCATTCCCCAGCTTGACTGGAACCAGAGGATCGTCTGGGGAAATTTTAAGAGATTCCTCCGGCCCCCTTCACTCCAACCCAATCTCCGGCATGACTCCAACGGCTGCTTCTGTCTCTCTTTCCCCATTACTCAGACGGCATGGACAATTTTTTTCCAACGGCCCTCTTGCTTACAATTTGCATGCCGATGCATTCCCAGGGGAATGTCATAACCATTTCTACTATTATTTCTACAGCCCCTTCCTCACCCACAAAATTCACCTCCTGTATTTTCTCTCCCTTTTTTCCTGGTCTTCCCTCAAGGCAGCCAACAAAGCAGCTTGCAGCGTTACTCGTCCCCGCTTCTCCTTCTCTTCTATTTCCTCCCGATTATTACGTACCTTAGATGCCATTGAGAAGAACTGTGAGATTGTCATGCCATCCTCGCCCCCTAGCTTTTGTCATCTCTTTCTTATATCTGCTGCTGCTGCTTGACCAATAAACAGCGTGTTCAATAACTTTGAATTGCTATCATCTTCCGGATCCCGATCGGTCCATTTTCGAGCTACTTCACACAATCTCTCAGAGAAGGCTGACGGGGTTTCCTTATCCCCCTGCCTTACTTCAGATAGTTTAGCTAAATTCTTAGGCTTTTGCACTCCGTGTTGAATCCCATACAAAATTAACTTCTGATATTCCTTTCCCCTCTCTAATCCCTCACACTTGTGTGTTTGGATCCCACTCCGGATCCTCTTTCGGGAGGTACATATTGGTATTAGGCACCCCACCCCGCCTTGTTGGATCAGTCCCTCTCTAGCCTTCTCTAAAATTGTTCTCCTCTCCTCAGCGGTAAACAAATATTCTAGGAGAGCCTGTACATCTCCCCGGTTAGGACTAGGAGTCGTGATTAACAGTACTATACATTCCTTCTGGATTGTTTCCATAGGATCCCACTGCCCGTTTGCAGTTTAATAAATCAGAAGCAGTAAAAGGTACGTGTACGGATACCGGTGCTCCCTCAGGCCCTACAGCCTGTCTGAGGGGAGCTCAAACTATGGGTTTCTCTCCCCTTGTTCTTTTACAGATAGCACTCACAACTCCATCACCACTTGAGCTATCAGATTTGGGCTCTTTGGGGGGAGCTACCAACAGCTGAATATCCTCTTCTGAATTTTCCCATTCAATACAACGAGGTTTTCCCTTTTTCTCTTTTAACACATATATGCCAATCCGATGTTTAGCGTCCACTAAACCACCTTTCTTCCTAATATCCCAATCGCGTCTTAACGAAAAAAACATATCCACAGAAGGCATTTCATCCCATTTTTCAGTTCCCCGACAACACAACATTAATTCCGATATAGTGTTATATTTCAAGGATCCATTCTCAGGCTGTTTTTCACCATCTTCCCATGGATATTGTGGCCACCGTTGATTACAATATCGTTTTAGCTGATTTTTAGTCATGGCATCTCCCCCAAATTTCTTGCAATGCTTCAGGATGCATCCTAGAGGAGAGCAAAGGGCTGCCTCCTGGGAAGCAGCAGCACCCATACCGGTACCGAAAAACCCAGCATTTCTATACAAACCAGAACGAGGGACGTCTCCCTCCGTTACTCAGAACAGGACAGCGTGGAGAAACAAACAGAACTACGCTACTGCCACCTGTCTTTCCTGGTGCGTCTTATGCAGAGCCCAGAACAGAACACAGGCCGCCTGCTTCCCGAGACATCTTGGCCCCTACCCCCTTTTCTCCTAGCCCCAAAAAACACCTCTTTTCAGGAGCATTGCACCCTTTTGTCACTTACCGCCCGACCGCAGGGGAGGAGCTGAAGGAGTCCCCAGGCAACAGGTCGGTGCGCGCTGGAGTCCGCTCAGGCCTCTTCTCCCCGTCGGATGCGGCAAGACGAACCGGGCGAGGCTGTCAGCTCGGTCCCATCTGGGGTGTCAAAACTGTTATCCCACAAGCGTGAGGTCGTTTACCCGGTGTGCGGGACGCCAATATACACACAGGGCAGAGGTGTTTTTATGGCATGTCTGCGCAGAGATGGGTGCTAGGTGGTAGCTCCGCAAAGCTAGCACAAAGTTCGCTCCTACAAGTACAGTATTGATACGGTCTAGCTATGCATATGCATAAGTAATTACACAAAGCAGTTTTCTATTGGTCTACATTTCTCTTATTTCAACTTCAAGCTACAGCGCGACTTTAACATGCTGCGCACGCTCAGAGGCGAGGGCGCTCTGCTTGGGCTGGTGTCTCCAGCTCGAGGGCTGTGACTTTTAGTATCATAAGGAGGATAGTTTGGCGGGAGGGTGCTTCTTATCACACTCCTACTAGTTGTTTCGGATGGTTCCCAAAACATTTCCATTAGCTTACCTATTTCTTCAGGATGTGCTTCTCTCCCAAGGACAGTAATTCTTGTTTAGACGTTCCACTTCCCAGACTCAATCCTCCTTATCAGTTTGACGTAAGCCCTGACCTTCCACCAGCTCCTGGGAGACGACACCGTCAGACTACAAGACGACCGTTCTTTTATGCCAGTCAGTGCGTTCAGAATTAGGAACAGAAAGAACAGGGCAAGCTAAACACCCACGCAAGCCTCATATCCCTAAGAAATGATTAGAAAAACCCAAACGACCCCCATTTGAGATTGCGTTGGCTTAGGGACTGCCTCCTTCAAGTGCCAGAGCGGACCGGTGGAATCAGTCACAGAATTCAGCTGCCTACCAGGAGACAGCCCTCGTCCTCGCAAGGCAAATGTTTCAAAACATGGTGCTATTTTCCGATTTTATCAACTACAGCGGGCTTGCCCTACCAGCGCGAGTTGAGGACATTTTCCTGTGGGTTCATTTGACACTACAGTCAGCTTTGAGCAGGTACAAGCAACCAAGCGCGAGATAGAAAGTCAGCTAAGAGACCAGCTGCCGTACAAAACTTGTTCAAGATCGTGCCTGCGGGAACGGCACAAAGCCCACGATGACTGAACAAGTATGTCGGAGGCCCTACGGCAAACAGCGCCGACGTTTCGTGAAGCTCTTTTCCTGTCAAGAAAAGGGCCTTTTATGCAGTATCTCTACTGGAATTCAGGCTGCTTCCTACGCATTCTGGCAAGTTAGCTTTCACAGAAACCCCGAGAACTTCAACCACCAAGCTACATTTGTCATTCTTGCTCTCTACCTACGGGGGATTTCAGCGAATCAGAACACCACTTAAAGCAAAATTCTGGGTCTGTTTCACGCCAATCAAATAGCTAAGCCATGGACAGGGGTCTGTAGAAAGACAACGACTTTCAAAGATAAAGACAGGAGAGTACTCACTTTTCTGAAATTTCTTCCAGTCGTTCCATTGATTTAGCAGCCCAACCCAGCCGTCGAAATTCTGGTGCAACAGAGAGAGCAGCAGCACGTCCACGCCATTCTCCCCTAGCCACAGAGCCTTCCGCTTTGCCCATTCCTGCCAACAGCCAGAGCATCGGCGCCGTAGCACCTTGGCAATAACGCACCTCCCATAGCTACACACCTTCACAAAAGAACCGAGCAGGGTGTAAACAAACATTGCAATGCTTGCGGTAAGGGCTCAAACAGGGACGCCTATGTTATCACTCTGAGATTCAACAACCACTAAAAATGTCATTTTGCTGCAGTATTACAGGAGTTCATTGACTAGTGTCAAAAACATTTTGTTGAAAATTCATTGTTTGAAGCAGGACTTCCCAATGCAAACGTTAAGTAATTCTCGTGAGCCTTTAACTGAGCGGAATGATGCAGGATCTGACTAAAATACTGGCGGATACAGCAGGGCCAGCCCCATCCTCAGCCCTTTTTAAACCCTGGGCCCAGCCCCATCCTCACCTCATGGGTCCCACCTGTGCTGCCCCGGGCCACAGCTGGAGCCCACGCCATGGGGAACAGGGGGCCAATTACCCCAACCCTCACAAGCCAGACACAGCCAGCAACCTGGCACAGGCATGGGCACACACCACCACCAAGCTGGTGCTGCCGTGGGCAGATGCTGCCGCCAAGCTGGCACCGGCCTGGCAGACTTGAGTTTACAGCCCAAAGCCGAGGTTGGCCTCTAAACAAGAGAACATGTGAAAGCATCCTTACAGGATGCCAGTCCAGTGGTGTCCACGATAGCTCTCACAGCCTCCCACGTAACAGACAGCTCCCCTCTCCGGGACCATGTTTTGCATGTCCCAGGCCCTCCCCGCACCCATGCTGAAAATCAAACAGAACAATTAAGGACTCTGCTTCATCGCCTCAGCCTCCAAAAGAAGCTTCCTTCCTCTGCTAACGCTCGACACAGATATCCCCATGCTGTTCCTTGAATGCAGGCTGGCCTTGGGTGCCTGTACTGCCAAAGGAAGAGAAAAAGATCGTGCTCTTGTCACGTGCTCCATCATCCTCTTGTTCGTCAAGAAAACAGAAGAAAGCTACCATCGCCCTTGCTACATAGGAGAAATTGGTGCGGGGGACGGCTGAGCCCATCCCCAGAAATGGAAAACTCTGCTATGACCCTGCTTTGCCTTTTGGCGACAGCGCCCGCCATCCGTGTGCCCCAAACAGGCGAGGTCCCGTTCAGGCTGGCATCCGCCACAAAGAGGAGAGGTCCCCTGCGGGCTGAACAGAGTCAACTGAACAGAGTCTTCAGAGGAACTTAGCCGTGCATTCAGTTTACAAGTAAATGCCACCCAAGCAATGGTAGGGGGCATTCTGGCATCTAAAGGAATTCAGGAGTTAATTTAGTATTTCCAATGGAACATTCCATAGGTTGTAAAAACAGCCTTAAAGTCTTCTTCCCTCTTGCACCAACAACGCTTCTTTTACTTCTACTTAAGGGTCCCCTACAACTACTTACTACAGCATGTGTGCCTCCACTATCAATGAAAAATACAAAAATCTCTTCTTTCATTCCCCAGCTTGACTGGAACCAGAGGATCGTCTGGGGAAATTTTAAGAGATTCCTCCGGCCCCCTTCACTCCAACCCAATCTCCGGCATGACTCCAACGGCTGCTTCTGTCTCTCTTTCCCCATTACTCAGACGGCATGGACAATTTTTTTCCAACGGCCCTCTTGCTTACAATTTGCATGCCGATGCATTCCCAGGGGAATGTCATAACCATTTCTACTATTATTTCTACAGCCCCTTCCTCACCCACAAAATTCACCTCCTGTATTTTCTCTCCCTTTTTTCCTGGTCTTCCCTCAAGGCAGCCAACAAAGCAGCTTGCAGCGTTACTCGTCCCCGCTTCTCCTTCTCTTCTATTTCCTCCCGATTATTACGTACCTTAGATGCCATTGAGAAGAACTGTGAGATTGTCATGCCATCCTCGCCCCCTAGCTTTTGTCATCTCTTTCTTATATCTGCTGCTGCTGCTTGACCAATAAACAGCGTGTTCAATAACTTTGAATTGCTATCATCTTCCGGATCCCGATCGGTCCATTTTCGAGCTACTTCACACAATCTCTCAGAGAAGGCTGACGGGGTTTCCTTATCCCCCTGCCTTACTTCAGATAGTTTAGCTAAATTCTTAGGCTTTTGCACTCCGTGTTGAATCCCATACAAAATTAACTTCTGATATTCCTTTCCCCTCTCTAATCCCTCACACTTGTGTGTTTGGATCCCACTCCGGATCCTCTTTCGGGAGGTACATATTGGTATTAGGCACCCCACCCCGCCTTGTTGGATCAGTCCCTCTCTAGCCTTCTCTAAAATTGGTCTCCTCTCCTCAGCGGTAAACAAATATTCTAGGAGAGCCTGTACATCTCCCCGGTTAGGACTAGGAGTCGTGATTAACAGTACTATACATTCCTTCTGGATTGTTTCCATAGGATCCCACTGCCCGTTTGCAGTTTAATAAATCAGAAGCAGTAAAAGGTACGTGTACGGATACCGGTGCTCCCTCAGGCCCTACAGCCTGTCTGAGGGGAGCTCAAACTATGGGTTTCTCTCCCCTTGTTCTTTTACAGATAGCACTCACAACTCCATCACCACTTGAGCTATCAGATTTGGGCTCTTTGGGGGGAGCTACCAACAGCTGAATATCCTCTTCTGAATTTTCCCATTCAATACAACGAGGTTTTCCCTTTTTCTCTTTTAACACATATATGCCAATCCGATGTTTAGCGTCCACTAAACCACCTTTCTTCCTAATATCCCAATCGCGTCTTAACGAAAAAAACATATCCACAGAAGGCATTTCATCCCATTTTTCAGTTCCCCGACAACACAACATTAATTCCGATATAGTGTTATATTTCAAGGATCCATTCTCAGGCTGTTTTTCACCATCTTCCCATGGATATTGTGGCCACCGTTGATTACAATATCGTTTTAGCTGATTTTTAGTCATGGCATCTCCCCCAAATTTCTTGCAATGCTTCAGGATGCATCCTAGAGGAGAGCAAAGGGCTGCCTCCTGGGAAGCAGCAGCACCCATACCGGTACCGAAAAACCCAGCATTTCTATACAAACCAGAACGAGGGACGTCTCCCTCCGTTACTCAGAACAGGACAGCGTGGAGAAACAAACAGAACTACGCTACTGCCACCTGTCTTTCCTGGTGCGTCTTATGCAGAGCCCAGAACAGAACACAGGCCGCCTGCTTCCCGAGACATCTTGGCCCCTACCCCCTTTTCTCCTAGCCCCAAAAAACACCTCTTTTCAGGAGCATTGCACCGTTTTGTCACTTACCGCCCGACCGCAGGGGAGGAGCTGAAGGAGTCCCCAGGCAACAGGTCGGTGCGCGCTGGAGTCCGCTCAGGCCTCTTCTCCCCGTCGGATGCGGCAAGACGAACCGGGCGAGGCTGTCAGCTCGGTCCCATCTGGGGTGTCAAAACTGTTATCCCACAAGCGTGAGGTCGTTTACCCGGTGTGCGGGACGCCAATATACACACAGGGCAGAGGTGTTTTTATGGCATGTCTGCGCAGAGATGGGTGCTAGGTGGTAGCTCCGCAAAGCTAGCACAAAGTTCGCTCCTACAAGTACAGTATTGATACGGTCTAGCTATGCATATGCATAAGTAATTACACAAAGCAGTTTTCTATTGGTCTACATTTCTCTTATTTCAACTTCAAGCTACAGCGCGACTTTAACATGCTGCGCACGCTCAGAGGCGAGGGCGCTCTGCTTGGGCTGGTGTCTCCAGCTCGAGGGCTGTGACTTTTAGTATCATCAGGAGGATAGTTTGGCGGGAGGGTGCTTCTTATCACACTCCTACTAGTTGTTTCGGATGGTTCCCAAAACATTTCCATTAGCTTACCTATTTCTTCAGGATGTGCTTCTCTCCCAAGGACAGTAATTCTTGTTTAGACGTTCCACTTCCCAGACTCAATCCTCCTTATCAGTTTGACGTAAGCCCTGACCTTCCACCAGCTCCTGGTAGACGACACCGTCAGACTACAAGACGACCGTTCTTTTATGCCAGTCAGTGCGTTCAGAATTAGGAACAGAAAGAACAGGGCAAGCTAAACACCCACGCAAGCCTCATATCCCTAAGAAATGATTAGAAAAACCCAAACGACCCCCATTTGAGATTGCGTTGGCTTAGGGACTGCCTCCTTCAAGTGCCAGAGCGGACCGGTGGAATCAGTCACAGAATTCAGCTGCCTACCAGGAGACAGCCCTCGTCCTCGCAAGGCAAATGTTTCAAAACATGGTGCTATTTTCCGATTTTATCAACTACAGCGGGCTTGCCCTACCAGCGCGAGTTGAGGACATTTTCCTGTGGGTTCATTTGACACTACAGTCAGCTTTGAGCAGGTACAAGCAACCAAGCGCGAGATAGAAAGTCAGCTAAGAGACCAGCTGCCGTACAAAACTTGTTCAAGATCGTGCCTGCGGGAACGGCACAAAGCCCACGATGACTGAACAAGTATGTCGGAGGCCCTACGGCAAACAGCGCCGATGTTTCGTGAAGCTCTTTTCCTGTCAAGAAAAGGGCCTTTTATGCAGTATCTCTACTGGAATTCAGGCTGCTTCCTACGCATTCTGGCAAGTTAGCTTTCACAGAAACCCCGAGAACTTCAACCACCAAGCTACATTTGTAATTCTTGCTCTCTACCTACGGGGGATTTCAGCGAATCAGAACACCACTTAAAGCAAAATTCTGGGTCTGTTTCACGCCAATCAAATAGCTAAGCCATGGACAGGGGTCTGTAGAAAGACAACGACTTTCAAAGATAAAGACAGGAGAGTACTCACTTTTCTGAAATTTCTTCCGGTCGTTCCATTGATTTAGCAGCCCAACCCAGCCGTCGAAATTCTGGTGCAACAGAGAGAGCAGCAGCACGTCCACGCCATTCTCCCCTAGCCACAGAGCCTTCCGCTTTGCCCATTCCTGCCAACAGCCAGAGCATCGGCACCGTAGCACCTTGGCAATAACGCACCTCCCATAGCTACACACCTTCACAAAAGAACCGAGCAGGGTGTAAACAAACATTGCAAAGCTTGCGGTAAGGGCTCAAACAGGGACGCCTATGTTATCACTCTGAGATTCAACAACCACTAAAAATGTCATTTTGCTGCAGTATTACAGGAGTTCATTGACTAGTGTCAAAAACATTTTGTTGAAAATTCATTGTTTGAAGCAGGACTTCCCAATGCAAACGTTAAGTAATTCTCGTGAGCCTTTAACTGAGCGGAATGATGCAGGATCTGACTAAAATACTGGCGGATACAGCAGGGCCAGCCCCATCCTCAGCCCTTTTTAAACCCTGGGCCCAGCCCCATCCTCACCTCATGGGTCCCACCTGTGCTGCCCCGGGCCACAGCTGGAGCCCACGCCATGGGGAACAGGGGGCCAATTACCCCAACCCTCACAAGCCAGACACAGCCAGCAACCTGGCACAGGCATGGGCACACACCACCACCAAGCTGGTGCTGCCGTGGGCAGATGCTGCCGCCAAGCTGGCACCGGCCTGGCAGACTTGAGTTTACAGCCCAAAGCCGAGGTTGGCCTCTAAACAAGAGAACATGTGAAAGCATCCTTACAGGATGCCAGTCCAGTGGTGTCCACGATAGCTCTCACAGCCTCCCACGTAACAGACAGCTCCCCTCTCCGGGACCATGTTTTGCATGTCCCAGGCCCTCCCCGCACCCATGCTGAAAATCAAACAGAACAATTAAGGACTCTGCTTCATCGCCTCAGCCTCCAAAAGAAGCTTCCTTCCTCTGCTAACGCTCGACACAGATATCCCCATGCTGTTCCTTGAATGCAGGCTGGCCTTGGGTGCCTGTACTGCCAAAGGAAGAGAAAAAGATCGTGCTCTTGTCACGTGCTCCATCATCCTCTTGTTCGTCAAGAAAACAGAAGAAAGCTACCATCGCCCTTGCTACATAGGAGAAATTGGTGCGGGGGACGGCTGAGCCCATCCCCAGAAATGGAAAACTCTGCTATGACCCTGCTTTGCCTTTTGGCGACAGCGCCCGCCATCCGTGTGCCCCAAACAGGCGAGGTCCCGTTCAGGCTGGCATCCGCCACAAAGAGGAGAGGTCCCCTGCGGGCTGAACAGAGTCAACTGAACAGAGTCTTCAGAGGAACTTAGCCGTGCATTCAGTTTACAAGTAAATGCCACCCAAGCAATGGTAGGGGGCATTCTGGCATCTAAAGGAATTCAGGAGTTAATTTAGTATTTCCAATGGAACATTCCATAGGTTGTAAAAACAGCCTTAAAGTCTTCTTCCCTCTTGCACCAACAACGCTTCTTTTAGTTCTACTTAAGGGTCCCCTACAACTACTTACTACAGCATGTGTGCCTCCACTATCAATGAAAAATACAAAAATCTCTTCTTTCATTCCCCAGCTTGACTGGAACCAGAGGATCGTCTGGGGAAATTTTAAGAGATTCCTCCGGCCCCCTTCACTCCAACCCAATCTCCGGCATGACTCCAACGGCTGCTTCTGTCTCTCTTTCCCCATTACTCAGACGGCATGGACAATTTTTTTCCAACGGCCCTCTTGCTTACAATTTGCATGCCGATGCATTCCCAGGGGAATGTCATAACCATTTCTACTATTATTTCTACAGCCCCTTCCTCACCCACAAAATTCACCTCCTGTATTTTCTCTCCCTTTTTTCCTGGTCTTCCCTCAAGGCAGCCAACAAAGCAGCTTGCAGCGTTACTCGTCCCCGCTTCTCCTTCTCTTCTATTTCCTCCCGATTATTACGTACCTTAGATGCCATTGAGAAGAACTGTGAGATTGTCATGCCATCCTCGCCCCCTAGCTTTTGTCATCTCTTTCTTATATCTGCTGCTGCTGCTTGACCAATAAACAGCGTGTTCAATAACTTTGAATTGCTATCATCTTCCGGATCCCGATCGGTCCATTTTCGAGCTACTTCACACAATCTCTCAGAGAAGGCTGACGGGGTTTCCTTATCCCCCTGCCTTACTTCAGATAGTTTAGCTAAATTCTTAGGCTTTTGCACTCCGTGTTGAATCCCATACAAAATTAACTTCTGATATTCCTTTCCCCTCTCTAATCCCTCACACTTGTGTGTTTGGATCCCACTCCGGATCCTCTTTCGGGAGGTACATATTGGTATTAGGCACCCCACCCCGCCTTGTTGGATCAGTCCCTCTCTAGCCTTCTCTAAAATTGTTCTCCTCTCCTCAGCGGTAAACAAATATTCTAGGAGAGCCTGTACATCTCCCCGGTTAGGACTAGGAGTCGTGATTAACAGTACTATACATTCCTTCTGGATTGTTTCCATAGGATCCCACTGCCCGTTTGCAGTTTAATAAATCACAAGCAGTAAAAGGTACGTGTACGGATACCGGTGCTCCCTCAGGCCCTACAGCCTGTCTGAGGGGAGCTCAAACTATGGGTTTCTCTCCCCTTGTTCTTTTACAGATAGCACTCACAACTCCATCACCACTTGAGCTATCAGATTTGGGCTCTTTGGGGGGAGCTACCAACAGCTGAATATCCTCTTCTGAATTTTCCCATTCAATACAACGAGGTTTTCCCTTTTTCTCTTTTAACACATATATGCCAATCCGATGTTTAGCGTCCACTAAACCACCTTTCTTCCTAATATCCCAATCGCGTCTTAACGAAAAAAACATATCCACAGAAGGCATTTCATCCCATTTTTCAGTTCCCCGACAACACAACATTAATTCCGATATAGTGTTATATTTCAAGGATCCATTCTCAGGCTGTTTTTCACCATCTTCCCATGGATATTGTGGCCACCGTTGATTACAATATCGTTTTAGCTGATTTTTAGTCATGGCATCTCCCCCAAATTTCTTGCAATGCTTCAGGATGCATCCTAGAGGAGAGCAAAGGGCTGCCTCCTGGGAAGCAGCAGCACCCATACCGGTACCGAAAAACCCAGCATTTCTATACAAACCAGAACGAGGGACGTCTCCCTCCGTTACTCAGAACAGGACAGCGTGGAGAAACAAACAGAACTACGCTACTGCCACCTGTCTTTCCTGGTGCGTCTTATGCAGAGCCCAGAACAGAACACAGGCCGCCTGCTTCCCGAGACATCTTGGCCCCTACCCCCTTTTCTCCTAGCCCCAAAAAACACCTCTTTTCAGGAGCATTGCACCCTTTTGTCACTTACCGCCCGACCGCAGGGGAGGAGCTGAAGGAGTCCCCAGGCAACAGGTCGGTGCGCGCTGGAGTCCGCTCAGGCCTCTTCTCCCCGTCGGATGCGGCAAGACGAACCGGGCGAGGCTGTCAGCTCGGTCCCATCTGGGGTGTCAAAACTGTTATCCCACAAGCGTGAGGTCGTTTACCCGGTGTGCGGGACGCCAATATACACACAGGGCAGAGGTGTTTTTATGGCATGTCTGCGCAGAGATGGGTGCTAGGTGGTAGCTCCGCAAAGCTAGCACAAAGTTCGCTCCTACAAGTACAGTATTGATACGGTCTAGCTATGCATATGCATAAGTAATTACACAAAGCAGTTTTCTATTGGTCTACATTTCTCTTATTTCAACTTCAAGCTACAGCGCGACTTTAACATGCTGCGCACGCTCAGAGGCGAGGGCGCTCTGCTTGGGCTGGTGTCTCCAGCTCGAGGGCTGTGACTTTTAGTATCATAAGGAGGATAGTTTGGCGGGAGGGTGCTTCTTATCACACTCCTACTAGTTGTTTCGGATGGTTCCCAAAACATTTCCATTAGCTTACCTATTTCTTCAGGATGTGCTTCTCTCCCAAGGACAGTAATTCTTGTTTAGACGTTCCACTTCCCAGACTCAATCCTCCTTATCAGTTTGACGTAAGCCCTGACCTTCCACCAGCTCCTGGGAGACGACACCGTCAGACTACAAGACGACCGTTCTTTTATGCCAGTCAGTGCGTTCAGAATTAGGAACAGAAAGAACAGGGCAAGCTAAACACCCACGCAAGCCTCATATCCCTAAGAAATGATTAGAAAAACCCAAACGACCCCCATTTGAGATTGCGTTGGCTTAGGGACTGCCTCCTTCAAGTGCCAGAGCGGACCGGTGGAATCAGTCACAGAATTCAGCTGCCTACCAGGAGACAGCCCTCGTCCTCGCAAGGCAAATGTTTCAAAACATGGTGCTATTTTCCGATTTTATCAACTACAGCGGGCTTGCCCTACCAGCGCGAGTTGAGGACATTTTCCTGTGGGTTCATTTGACACTACAGTCAGCTTTGAGCAGGTACAAGCAACCAAGCGCGAGATAGAAAGTCAGCTAAGAGACCAGCTGCCGTACAAAACTTGTTCAAGATCGTGCCTGCGGGAACGGCACAAAGCCCACGATGACTGAACAAGTATGTCGGAGGCCCTACGGCAAACAGCGCCGATGTTTCGTGAAGCTCTTTTCCTGTCAAGAAAAGGGCCTTTTATGCAGTATCTCTACTGGAATTCAGGCTGCTTCCTACGCATTCTGGCAAGTTAGCTTTCACAGAAACCCCGAGAACTTCAACCACCAAGCTACATTTGTCATTCTTGCTCTCTACCTACGGGGGATTTCAGCGAATCAGAACACCACTTAAAGCAAAATTCTGGGTCTGTTTCACGCCAATCAAATAGCTAAGCCATGGACAGGGGTCTGTAGAAAGACAACGACTTTCAAAGATAAAGACAGGAGAGTACTCACTTTTCTGAAATTTCTTCCGGTCGTTCCATTGATTTAGCTGCCCAACCCAGCCGTCGAAATTCTGGTGCAACAGAGAGAGCAGCAGCACGTCCACGCCATTCTCCCCTAGCCACAGAGCCTTCCGCTTTGCCCATTCCTGCCAACAGCCAGAGCATCGGCACCGTAGCACCTTGGCAATAACGCACCTCCCATAGCTACACACCTTCACAAAAGAACCGAGCAGGGTGTAAACAAACATTGCAATGCTTGCGGTAAGGGCTCAAACAGGGACGCCTATGTTATCACTCTGAGATTCAACAACCACTAAAAATGTCATTTTGCTGCAGTATTACAGGAGTTCATTGACTAGTGTCAAAAACATTTTGTTGAAAATTCATTGTTTGAAGCAGGACTTCCCAATGCAAACGTTAAGTAATTCTCGTGAGCCTTTAACTGAGCGGAATGATGCAGGATCTGACTAAAATAATGGCGGATACAGCAGGGCCAGCCCCATCCTCAGCCCTTTTTAAACCCTGGGCCCAGCCCCATCCTCACCTCATGGGTCCCACCTGTGCTGCCCCGGGCCACAGCTGGAGCCCACGCCATGGGGAACAGGGGGCCAATTACCCCAACCCTCACAAGCCAGACACAGCCAGCAACCTGGCACAGGCATGGGCACACACCACCACCAAGCTGGTGCTGCCGTGGGCAGATGCTGCCGCCAAGCTGGCACCGGCCTGGCAGACTTGAGTTTACAGCCCAAAGCCGAGGTTGGCCTCTAAACAAGAGAACATGTGAAAGCATCCTTACAGGATGCCAGTCCAGTGGTGTCCACGATAGCTCTCACAGCCTCCCACGTAACAGACAGCTCCCCTCTCCGGGACCATGTTTTGCATGTCCCAGGCCCTCCCCGCACCCATGCTGAAAATCAAACAGAACAATTAAGGACTCTGCTTCATCGCCTCAGCCTCCAAAAGAAGCTTCCTTCCTCTGCTAACGCTCGACACAGATATCCCCATGCTGTTCCTTGAATGCAGGCTGGCCTTGGGTGCCTGTACTGCCAAAGGAAGAGAAAAAGATCGTGCTCTTGTCACGTGCTCCATCATCCTCTTGTTCGTCAAGAAAACAGAAGAAAGCTACCATCGCCCTTGCTACATAGGAGAAATTGGTGCGGGGGACGGCTGAGCCCATCCCCAGAAATGGAAAACTCTGCTATGACCCTGCTTTGCCTTTTGGCGACAGCGCCCGCCATCCGTGTGCCCCAAACAGGCGAGGTCCCGTTCAGGCTGGCATCCGCCACAAAGAGGAGAGGTCCCCTGCGGGCTGAACAGAGTCAACTGAACAGAGTCTTCAGAGGAACTTAGCCGTGCATTCAGTTTACAAGTAAATGCCACCCAAGCAATGGTAGGGGGCATTCTGGCATCTAAAGGAATTCAGGAGTTAATTTAGTATTTCCAATGGAACATTCCATAGGTTGTAAAAACAGCCTTAAAGTCTTCTTCCCTCTTGCACCAACAACGCTTCTTTTACTTCTACTTAAGGGTCCCCTACAACTACTTACTACAGCATGTGTGCCTCCACTATCAATGAAAAATACAAAAATCTCTTCTTTCATTCCCCAGCTTGACTGGAACCAGAGGATCGTCTGGGGAAATTTTAAGAGATTCCTCCGGCCCCCTTCACTCCAACCCAATCTCCGGCATGACTCCAACGGCTGCTTCTGTCTCTCTTTCCCCATTACTCAGACGGCATGGACAATTTTTTTCCAACGGCCCTCTTGCTTACAATTTGCATGCCGATGCATTCCCAGGGGAATGTCATAACCATTTCTACTATTATTTCTACAGCCCCTTCCTCACCCACAAAATTCACCTCCTGTATTTTCTCTCCCTTTTTTCCTGGTCTTCCCTCAAGGCAGCCAACAAAGCAGCTTGCAGCGTTACTCGTCCCCGCTTCTCCTTCTCTTCTATTTCCTCCCGATTATTACGTACCTTAGATGCCATTGAGAAGAACTGTGAGATTGTCATGCCATCCTCGCCCCCTACCTTTTGTCATCTCTTTCTTATATCTGCTGCTGCTGCTTGACCAATAAACAGCGTGTTAAATAACTTTGAATTGCTATCATCTTCCGGATCCCGATCGGTCCATTTTCGAGCTACTTCACACAATCTCTCAGAGAAGGCTGACGGGGTTTCCTTATCCCCCTGCCTTACTTCAGATAGTTTAGCTAAATTCTTAGGCTTTTGCACTCCGTGTTGAATCCCATACAAAATTAACTTCTGATATTCCTTTCCCCTCTCTAATCCCTCACACTTGTGTGTTTGGATCCCACTCCGGATCCTCTTTCGGGAGGTACATATTGGTATTAGGCACCCCACCCCGCCTTGTTGGATCAGTCCCTCTCTAGCCTTCTCTAAAATTGTTCTCCTCTCCTCAGCGGTAAACAAATATTCTAGGAGAGCCTGTACATCTCCCCGGTTAGGACTAGGAGTCGTGATTAACAGTACTATACATTCCTTCTGGATTGTTTCCATAGGATCCCACTGCCCGTTTGCAGTTTAATAAATCACAAGCAGTAAAAGGTACGTGTACGGATACCGGTGCTCCCTCAGGCCCTACAGCCTGTCTGAGGGGAGCTCAAACTATGGGTTTCTCTCCCCTTGTTCTTTTACAGATAGCACTCACAACTCCATCACCACTTGAGCTATCAGATTTGGGCTCTTTGGGGGGAGCTACCAACAGCTGAATATCCTCTTCTGAATTTTCCCATTCAATACAACGAGGTTTTCCCTTTTTCTCTTTTAACACATATATGCCAATCCGATGTTTAGCGTCCACTAAACCACCTTTCTTCCTAATATCCCAATCGCGTCTTAACGAAAAAAACATATCCACAGAAGGCATTTCATCCCATTTTTCAGTTCCCCGACAACACAACACTAATTCCGATATAGTGTTATATTTCAAGGATCCATTCTCAGGCTGTTTTTCACCATCTTCCCATGGATATTGTGGCCACCGTTGATTACAATATCGTTTTAGCTGATTTTTAGTCATGGCATCTCCCCCAAATTTCTTGCAATGCTTCAGGATGCATCCTAGAGGAGAGCAAAGGGCTGCCTCCTGGGAAGCAGCAGCACCCATACCGGTACCGAAAAACCCAGCATTTCTATACAAACCAGAACGAGGGACGTCTCCCTCCGTTACTCAGAACAGGACAGCGTGGAGAAACAAACAGAACTACGCTACTGCCACCTGTCTTTCCTGGTGCGTCTTATGCAGAGCCCAGAACAGAACAGAGGCCGCCTGCTTCCCGAGACATCTTGGCCCCTACCCCCTTTTCTCCTAGCCCCAAAAAACACCTCTTTTCAGGAGCATTGCACCGTTTTGTCACTTACCGCCCGACCGCAGGAGAAGAGCTGAAGGAGTCCCCAGGCAACAGGTCGGTGCGCGCTGGAGTCCGCTCAGGCCTCTTCTCCCCGTCGGATGCGGCAAGACGAACCGGGCGAGGCTGTCAGCTCGGTCCCATCTGGGGTGTCAAAACTGTTATCCCACAAGCGTGAGGTCGTTTACCCGGTGTGCGGGACGCCAATATACACACAGGGCAGAGGTGTTTTTATGGCATGTCTGCGCAGAGATGGGTGCTAGGTGGTAGCTCCGCAAAGCTAGCACAAAGTTCGCTCCTACAAGTACAGTATTGATACGGTCTAGCTATGCATATGCATAAGTAATTACACAAAGCAGTTTTCTCTTGGTCTACATTTCTCTTATTTCAACTTCAAGCTACAGCGCGACTTTAACATGCTGCGCACGCTCAGAGGCGAGGGCGCTCTGCTTGGGCTGGTGTCTCCAGCTCGAGGGCTGTGACTTTTAGTATCATAAGGAGGATAGTTTGGCGGGAGGGTGCTTCTTATCACACTCCTACTAGTTGTTTCGGATGGTTCCCAAAACATTTCCATTAGCTTACCTATTTCTTCAGGATGTGCTTCTCTCCCAAGGACAGTAATTCTTGTTTAGACGTTCCACTTCCCAGACTCAATCCTCCTTATCAGTTTGACGTAAGCCCTGACCTTCCACCAGCTCCTGGTAGACGACACCGTCAGACTACAAGACGACCGTTCTTTTATGCCAGTCAGTGCGTTCAGAATTAGGAACAGAAAGAACAGGGCAAGCTAAACACCCACGCAAGCCTCATATCCCTAAGAAATGATTAGAAAAACCCAAACGACCCCCATTTGAGATTGCGTTGGCTTAGGGACTGCCTCCTTCAAGTGCCAGAGCGGACCGGTGGAATCAGTCACAGAATTCAGCTGCCTACCAGGAGACAGCCCTCGTCCTCGCAAGGTAAATGTTTCAAAACATGGTGCTATTTTCCGATTTTATCAACTACAGCGGGCTTGCCCTACCAGCGCGAGTTGAGGACATTTTCCTGTGGGTTCATTTGACACTACAGTCAGCTTTGAGCAGGTACAAGCAACCAAGCGCGAGATAGAAAGTCAGCTAAGAGACCAGCTGCCGTACAAAACTTGTTCAAGATCGTGCCTGCGGGAACGGCACAAAGCCCACGATGACTGAACAAGTATGTCGGAGGCCCTACGGCAAACAGCGCCGACGTTTCGTGAAGCTCTTTTCCTGTCAAGAAAAGGGCCTTTTATGCAGTATCTCTACTGGAATTCAGGCTGCTTCCTACGCATTCTGGCAAGTTAGCTTTCACAGAAACCCCGAGAACTTCAACCACCAAGCTACATTTGTCATTCTTGCTCTCTACCTACGGGGGATTTCAGCGAATCAGAACACCACTTAAAGCAAAATTCTGGGTCTGTTTCACGCCAATCAAATAGCTAAGCCATGGACAGGGGTCTGTAGAAAGACAACGACTTTCAAAGATAAAGACAGGAGAGTACTCACTTTTCTGAAATTTCTTCCAGTCGTTCCATTGATTTAGCAGCCCAACCCAGCCGTCGAAATTCTGGTGCAACAGAGAGAGCAGCAGCACGTCCACGCCATTCTCCCCTAGCCACAGAGCCTTCCGCTTTGCCCATTCCTGCCAACAGCCAGAGCATCGGCGCCGTAGCACCTTGGCAATAACGCACCTCCCATAGCTACACACCTTCACAAAAGAACCGAGCAGGGTGTAAACAAACATTGCAATGCTTGCGGTAAGGGCTCAAACAGGGACGCCTATGTTATCACTCTGAGATTCAACAACCACTAAAAATGTCATTTTGCTGCAGTATTACAGGAGTTCATTGACTAGTGTCAAAAACATTTTGTTGAAAATTCATTGTTTGAAGCAGGACTTCCCAATGCAAACGTTAAGTAATTCTCGTGAGCCTTTAACTGAGCGGAATGATGCAGGATCTGACTAAAATACTGGCGGATACAGCAGGGCCAGCCCCATCCTCAGCCCTTTTTAAACCCTGGGCCCAGCCCCATCCTCACCTCATGGGTCCCACCTGTGCTGCCCCGGGCCACAGCTGGAGCCCACGCCATGGGGAACAGGGGGCCAATTACCCCAACCCTCACAAGCCAGACACAGCCAGCAACCTGGCACAGGCATGGGCACACACCACCACCAAGCTGGTGCTGCCGTGGGCAGATGCTGCCGCCAAGCTGGCACCGGCCTGGCAGACTTGAGTTTACAGCCCAAAGCCGAGGTTGGCCTCTAAACAAGAGAACATGTGAAAGCATCCTTACAGGATGCCAGTCCAGTGGTGTCCACGATAGCTCTCACAGCCTCCCACGTAACAGACAGCTCCCCTCTCCGGGACCATGTTTTGCATGTCCCAGGCCCTCCCCGCACCCATGCTGAAAATCAAACAGAACAATTAAGGACTCTGCTTCATCGCCTCAGCCTCCAAAAGAAGCTTCCTTCCTCTGCTAACGCTCGACACAGATATCCCCATGCTGTTCCTTGAATGCAGGCTGGCCTTGGGTGCCTGTACTGCCAAAGGAAGAGAAAAAGATCGTGCTCTTGTCACGTGCTCCATCATCCTCTTGTTCGTCAAGAAAACAGAAGAAAGCTACCATCGCCCTTGCTACATAGGAGAAATTGGTGCGGGGGACGGCTGAGCCCATCCCCAGAAATGGAAAACTCTGCTATGACCCTGCTTTGCCTTTTGGCGACAGCGCCCGCCATCCGTGTGCCCCAAACAGGCGAGGTCCCGTTCAGGCTGGCATCCGCCACAAAGAGGAGAGGTCCCCTGCGGGCTGAACAGAGTCAACTGAACAGAGTCTTCAGAGGAACTTAGCCGTGCATTCAGTTTACAAGTAAATGCCACCCAAGCAATGGTAGGGGGCATTCTGGCATCTAAAGGAATTCAGGAGTTAATTTAGTATTTCCAATGGAACATTCCATAGGTTGTAAAAACAGCCTTAAAGTCTTCTTCCCTCTTGCACCAACAACGCTTCTTTTAGTTCTACTTAAGGGTCCCCTACAACTACTTACTACAGCATGTGTGCCTCCACTATCAATGAAAAATACAAAAATCTCTTCTTTCATTCCCCAGCTTGACTGGAACCAGAGGATCGTCTGGGGAAATTTTAAGAGATTCCTCCGGCCCCCTTCACTCCAACCCAATCTCCGGCATGACTCCAACGGCTGCTTCTGTCTCTCTTGCCCCATTACTCAGACGGCATGGACAATTTTTTTCCAACGGCCCTCTTGCTTACAATTTGCATGCCGATGCATTCCCAGGGGAATGTCATAACCATTTCTACTATTATTTCTACAGCCCCTTCCTCACCCACAAAATTCACCTCCTGTATTTTCTCTCCCTTTTTTCCTGGTCTTCCCTCAAGGCAGCCAACAAAGCAGCTTGCAGCGTTACTCGTCCCCGCTTCTCCTTCTCTTCTATTTCCTCCCGATTATTACGTACCTTAGATGCCATTGAGAAGAACTGTGAGATTGTCATGCCATCCTCGCCCCCTAGCTTTTGTCATCTCTTTCTTATATCTGCTGCTGCTGCTTGACCAATAAACAGCGTGTTCAATAACTTTGAATTGCTATCATCTTCCGGATCCCGATCGGTCCATTTTCGAGCTACTTCACACAATCTCTCAGAGAAGGCTGACGGGGTTTCCTTATCCCCCTGCCTTACTTCAGATAGTTTAGCTAAATTCTTAGGCTTTTGCACTCCGTGTTGAATCCCATACAAAATTAACTTCTGATATTCCTTTCCCCTCTCTAATCCCTCACACTTGTGTGTTTGGATCCCACTCCGGATCCTCTTTCGGGAGGTACATATTGGTATTAGGCACCCCACCCCGCCTTGTTGGATCAGTCCCTCTCTAGCCTTCTCTAAAATTGTTCTCCTCTCCTCAGCGGTAAACAAATATTCTAGGAGAGCCTGTACATCTCCCCGGTTAGGACTAGGAGTCGTGATTAACAGTACTATACATTCCTTCTGGATTGTTTCCATAGGATCCCACTGCCCGTTTGCAGTTTAATAAATCACAAGCAGTAAAAGGTACGTGTACGGATACCGGTGCTCCCTCAGGCCCTACAGCCTGTCTGAGGGGAGCTCAAACTATGGGTTTCTCTCCCCTTGTTCTTTTACAGATAGCACTCACAACTCCATCACCACTTGAGCTATCAGATTTGGGCTCTTTGGGGGGAGCTACCAACAGCTGAATATCCTCTTCTGAATTTTCCCATTCAATACAACGAGGTTTTCCCTTTTTCTCTTTTAACACATATATGCCAATCCGATGTTTAGCGTCCACTAAACCACCTTTCTTCCTAATATCCCAATCGCGTCTTAACGAAAAAAACATATCCACAGAAGGCATTTCATCCCATTTTTCAGTTCCCCGACAACACAACATTAATTCCGATATAGTGTTATATTTCAAGGATCCATTCTCAGGCTGTTTTTCACCATCTTCCCATGGATATTGTGGCCACCGTTGATTACAATATCGTTTTAGCTGATTTTTAGTCATGGCATCTCCCCCAAATTTCTTGCAATGCTTCAGGATGCATCCTAGAGGAGAGCAAAGGGCTGCCTCCTGGGAAGCAGCAGCACCCATACCGGTACCGAAAAACCCAGCATTTCTATACAAACCAGAACGAGGGACGTCTCCCTCCGTTACTCAGAACAGGACAGCGTGGAGAAACAAACAGAACTACGCTACTGCCACCTGTCTTTCCTGGTGCGTCTTATGCAGAGCCCAGAACAGAACACAGGCCGCCTGCTTCCCGAGACATCTTGGCCCCTACCCCCTTTTCTCCTAGCCCCAAAAAACACCTCTTTTCAGGAGCATTGCACCCTTTTGTCACTTACCGCCCGACCGCAGGGGAGGAGCTGAAGGAGTCCCCAGGCAACAGGTCGGTGCGCGCTGGAGTCCGCTCAGGCCTCTTCTCCCCGTCGGATGCGGCAAGACGAACCGGGCGAGGCTGTCAGCTCGGTCCCATCTGGGGTGTCAAAACTGTTATCCCACAAGCGTGAGGTCGTTTACCCGGTGTGCGGGACGCCAATATACACACAGGGCAGAGGTGTTTTTATGGCATGTCTGCGCAGAGATGGGTGCTAGGTGGTAGCTCCGCAAAGCTAGCACAAAGTTCGCTCCTACAAGTACAGTATTGATACGGTCTAGCTATGCATATGCATAAGTAATTACACAAAGCAGTTTTCTATTGGTCTACATTTCTCTTATTTCAACTTCAAGCTACAGCGCGACTTTAACATGCTGCGCACGCTCAGAGGCGAGGGCGCTCTGCTTGGGCTGGTGTCTCCAGCTCGAGGGCTGTGACTTTTAGTATCATCAGGAGGATAGTTTGGCGGGAGGGTGCTTCTTATCACACTCCTACTAGTTGTTTCGGATGGTTCCCAAAACATTTCCATTAGCTTACCTATTTCTTCAGGATGTGCTTCTCTCCCAAGGGCAGTAATTCTTGTTTAGACGTTCCACTTCCCAGACTCAATCCTCCTTATCAGTTTGACGTAAGCCCTGACCTTCCACCAGCTCCTGGTAGACGACACCGTCAGACTACAAGACGACCGTTCTTTTATGCCAGTCAGTGCGTTCAGAATTAGGAACAGAAAGAACAGGGCAAGCTAAACACCCACGCAAGCCTCATATCCCTAAGAAATGATTAGAAAAACCCAAACGACCCCCATTTGAGATTGCGTTGGCTTAGGGACTGCCTCCTTCAAGTGCCAGAGCGGACCGGTGGAATCAGTCACAGAATTCAGCTGCCTACCAGGAGACAGCCCTCGTCCTCGCAAGGCAAATGTTTCAAAACATGGTGCTATTTTCCGATTTTATCAACTACAGCGGGCTTGCCCTACCAGCGCGAGTTGAGGACATTTTCCTGTGGGTTCATTTGACACTACAGTCAGCTTTGAGCAGGTACAAGCAACCAAGCGCGAGATAGAAAGTCAGCTAAGATACCAGCTGCCGTACAAAACTTGTTCAAGATCGTGCCTGCGGGAACGGCACAAAGCCCACGATGACTGAACAAGTATGTCGGAGGCCCTACGGCAAACAGCGCCGATGTTTCGTGAAGCTCTTTTCCTGTCAAGAAAAGGGCCTTTTATGCAGTATCTCTACTGGAATTCAGGCTGCTTCCTACGCATTCTGGCAAGTTAGCTTTCACAGAAACCCCGAGAACTTCAACCACCAAGCTACATTTGTCATTCTTGCTCTCTACCTACGGGGGATTTCAGCGAATCAGAACACCACTTAAAGCAAAATTCTGGGTCTGTTTCACGCCAATCAAATAGCTAAGCCATGGACAGGGGTCTGTAGAAAGACAACGACTTTCAAAGATAAAGACAGGAGAGTACTCACTTTTCTGAAATTTCTTCCGGTCGTTCCATTGATTTAGCAGCCCAACCCAGCCGTCGAAATTCTGGTGCAACAGAGAGAGCAGCAGCACGTCCACGCCATTCTCCCCTAGCCACAGAGCCTTCCGCTTTGCCCATTCCTGCCAACAGCCAGAGCATCGGCACCGTAGCACCTTGGCAATAACGCACCTCCCATAGCTACACACCTTCACAAAAGAACCGAGCAGGGTGTAAACAAACATTGCAAAGCTTGCGGTAAGGGCTCAAACAGGGACGCCTATGTTATCACTCTGAGATTCAACAACCACTAAAAATGTCATTTTGCTGCAGTATTACAGGAGTTCATTGACTAGTGTCAAAAACATTTTGTTGAAAATTCATTGTTTGAAGCAGGACTTCCCAATGCAAACGTTAAGTAATTCTCGTGAGCCTTTAACTGAGCGGAATGATGCAGGATCTGACTAAAATACTGGCGGATACAGCAGGGCCAGCCCCATCCTCAGCCCTTTTTAAACCCTGGGCCCAGCCCCATCCTCACCTCATGGGTCCCACCTGTGCTGCCCCGGGCCACAGCTGGAGCCCACGCCATGGGGAACAGGGGGCCAATTACCCCAACCCTCACAAGCCAGACACAGCCAGCAACCTGGCACAGGCATGGGCACACACCACCACCAAGCTGGTGCTGCCGTGGGCAGATGCTGCCGCCAAGCTGGCACCGGCCTGGCAGACTTGAGTTTACAGCCCAAAGCCGAGGTTGGCCTCTAAACAAGAGAACATGTGAAAGCATCCTTACAGGATGCCAGTCCAGTGGTGTCCACGATAGCTCTCACAGCCTCCCACGTAACAGACAGCTCCCCTCTCCGGGACCATGTTTTGCATGTCCCAGGCCCTCCCCGCACCCATGCTGAAAATCAAACAGAACAATTAAGGACTCTGCTTCATCGCCTCAGCCTCCAAAAGAAGCTTCCTTCCTCTGCTAACGCTCGACACAGATATCCCCATGCTGTTCCTTGAATGCAGGCTGGCCTTGGGTGCCTGTACTGCCAAAGGAAGAGAAAAAGATCGTGCTCTTGTCACGTGCTCCATCATCCTCTTGTTCGTCAAGAAAACAGAAGAAAGCTACCATCGCCCTTGCTACATAGGAGAAATTGGTGCGGGGGACGGCTGAGCCCATCCCCAGAAATGGAAAACTCTGCTATGACCCTGCTTTGCCTTTTGGCGACAGCGCCCGCCATCCGTGTGCCCCAAACAGGCGAGGTCCCGTTCAGGCTGGCATCCGCCACAAAGAGGAGAGGTCCCCTGCGGGCTGAACAGAGTCAACTGAACAGAGTCTTCAGAGGAACTTAGCCGTGCATTCAGTTTACAAGTAAATGCCACCCAAGCAATGGTAGGGGGCATTCTGGCATCTAAAGGAATTCAGGAGTTAATTTAGTATTTCCAATGGAACATTCCATAGGTTGTAAAAACAGCCTTAAAGTCTTCTTCCCTCTTGCACCAACAACGCTTCTTTTACTTCTACTTAAGGGTCCCCTACAACTACTTACTACAGCATGTGTGCCTCCACTATCAATGAAAAATACAAAAATCTCTTCTTTCATTCCCCAGCTTGACTGGAACCAGAGGATCGTCTGGGGAAATTTTAAGAGATTCCTCCGGCCCCCTTCACTCCAACCCAATCTCCGGCATGACTCCAACGGCTGCTTCTGTCTCTCTTTCCCCATTACTCAGACGGCATGGACAATTTTTTTCCAACGGCCCTCTTGCTTACAATTTGCATGCCGATGCATTCCCAGGGGAATGTCATAACCATTTCTACTATTATTTCTACAGCCCCTTCCTCACCCACAAAATTCACCTCCTGTATTTTCTCTCCCTTTTTTCCTGGTCTTCCCTCAAGGCAGCCAACAAAGCAGCTTGCAGCGTTACTCGTCCCCGCTTCTCCTTCTCTTCTATTTCCTCCCGATTATTACGTACCTTAGATGCCATTGAGAAGAACTGTGAGATTGTCATGCCATCCTCGCCCCCTACCTTTTGTCATCTCTTTCTTATATCTGCTGCTGCTGCTTGACCAATAAACAGCGTGTTAAATAACTTTGAATTGCTATCATCTTCCGGATCCCGATCGGTCCATTTTCGAGCTACTTCACACAATCTCTCAGAGAAGGCTGACGGGGTTTCCTTATCCCCCTGCCTTACTTCAGATAGTTTAGCTAAATTCTTAGGCTTTTGCACTCCGTGTTGAATCCCATACAAAATTAACTTCTGATATTCCTTTCCCCTCTCTAATCCCTCACACTTGTGTGTTTGGATCCCACTCCGGATCCTCTTTCGGGAGGTACATATTGGTATTAGGCACCCCACCCCGCCTTGTTGGATCAGTCCCTCTCTAGCCTTCTCTAAAATTGTTCTCCTCTCCTCAGCGGTAAACAAATATTCTAGGAGAGCCTGTACATCTCCCCGGTTAGGACTAGGAGTCGTGATTAACAGTACTATACATTCCTTCTGGATTGTTTCCATAGGATCCCACTGCCCGTTTGCAGTTTAATAAATCACAAGCAGTAAAAGGTACGTGTACGGATACCGGTGCTCCCTCAGGCCCTACAGCCTGTCTGAGGGGAGCTCAAACTATGGGTTTCTCTCCCCTTGTTCTTTTACAGATAGCACTCACAACTCCATCACCACTTGAGCTATCAGATTTGGGCTCTTTGGGGGGAGCTACCAACAGCTGAATATCCTCTTCTGAATTTTCCCATTCAATACAACGAGGTTTTCCCTTTTTCTCTTTTAACACATATATGCCAATCCGATGTTTAGCGTCCACTAAACCACCTTTCTTCCTAATATCCCAATCGCGTCTTAACGAAAAAAACATATCCACAGAAGGCATTTCATCCCATTTTTCAGTTCCCCGACAACACAACACTAATTCCGATATAGTGTTATATTTCAAGGATCCATTCTCAGGCTGTTTTTCACCATCTTCCCATGGATATTGTGGCCACCGTTGATTACAATATCGTTTTAGCTGATTTTTAGTCATGGCATCTCCCCCAAATTTCTTGCAATGCTTCAGGATGCATCCTAGAGGAGAGCAAAGGGCTGCCTCCTGGGAAGCAGCAGCACCCATACCGGTACCGAAAAACCCAGCATTTCTATACAAACCAGAACGAGGGACGTCTCCCTCCGTTACTCAGAACAGGACAGCGTGGAGAAACAAACAGAACTACGCTACTGCCACCTGTCTTTCCTGGTGCGTCTTATGCAGAGCCCAGAACAGAACAGAGGCCGCCTGCTTCCCGAGACATCTTGGCCCCTACCCCCTTTTCTCCTAGCCCCAAAAAACACCTCTTTTCAGGAGCATTGCACCGTTTTGTCACTTACCGCCCGACCGCAGGAGAAGAGCTGAAGGAGTCCCCAGGCAACAGGTCGGTGCGCGCTGGAGTCCGCTCAGGCCTCTTCTCCCCGTCGGATGCGGCAAGACGAACCGGGCGAGGCTGTCAGCTCGGTCCCATCTGGGGTGTCAAAACTGTTATCCCACAAGCGTGAGGTCGTTTACCCGGTGTGCGGGACGCCAATATACACACAGGGCAGAGGTGTTTTTATGGCATGTCTGCGCAGAGATGGGTGCTAGGTGGTAGCTCCGCAAAGCTAGCACAAAGTTCGCTCCTACAAGTACAGTATTGATACGGTCTAGCTATGCATATGCATAAGTAATTACACAAAGCAGTTTTCTCTTGGTCTACATTTCTCTTATTTCAACTTCAAGCTACAGCGCGACTTTAACATGCTGCGCACGCTCAGAGGCGAGGGCGCTCTGCTTGGGCTGGTGTCTCCAGCTCGAGGGCTGTGACTTTTAGTATCATAAGGAGGATAGTTTGGCGGGAGGGTGCTTCTTATCACACTCCTACTAGTTGTTTCGGATGGTTCCCAAAACATTTCCATTAGCTTACCTATTTCTTCAGGATGTGCTTCTCTCCCAAGGACAGTAATTCTTGTTTAGACGTTCCACTTCCCAGACTCAATCCTCCTTATCAGTTTGACGTAAGCCCTGACCTTCCACCAGCTCCTGGTAGACGACACCGTCAGACTACAAGACGACCGTTCTTTTATGCCAGTCAGTGCGTTCAGAATTAGGAACAGAAAGAACAGGGCAAGCTAAACACCCACGCAAGCCTCATATCCCTAAGAAATGATTAGAAAAACCCAAACGACCCCCATTTGAGATTGCGTTGGCTTAGGGACTGCCTCCTTCAAGTGCCAGAGCGGACCGGTGGAATCAGTCACAGAATTCAGCTGCCTACCAGGAGACAGCCCTCGTCCTCGCAAGGTAAATGTTTCAAAACATGGTGCTATTTTCCGATTTTATCAACTACAGCGGGCTTGCCCTACCAGCGCGAGTTGAGGACATTTTCCTGTGGGTTCATTTGACACTACAGTCAGCTTTGAGCAGGTACAAGCAACCAAGCGCGAGATAGAAAGTCAGCTAAGAGACCAGCTGCCGTACAAAACTTGTTCAAGATCGTGCCTGCGGGAACGGCACAAAGCCCACGATGACTGAACAAGTATGTCGGAGGCCCTACGGCAAACAGCGCCGACGTTTCGTGAAGCTCTTTTCCTGTCAAGAAAAGGGCCTTTTATGCAGTATCTCTACTGGAATTCAGGCTGCTTCCTACGCATTCTGGCAAGTTAGCTTTCACAGAAACCCCGAGAACTTCAACCACCAAGCTACATTTGTCATTCTTGCTCTCTACCTACGGGGGATTTCAGCGAATCAGAACACCACTTAAAGCAAAATTCTGGGTCTGTTTCACGCCAATCAAATAGCTAAGCCATGGACAGGGGTCTGTAGAAAGACAACGACTTTCAAAGATAAAGACAGGAGAGTACTCACTTTTCTGAAATTTCTTCCAGTCGTTCCATTGATTTAGCAGCCCAACCCAGCCGTCGAAATTCTGGTGCAACAGAGAGAGCAGCAGCACGTCCACGCCATTCTCCCCTAGCCACAGAGCCTTCCGCTTTGCCCATTCCTGCCAACAGCCAGAGCATCGGCGCCGTAGCACCTTGGCAATAACGCACCTCCCATAGCTACACACCTTCACAAAAGAACCGAGCAGGGTGTAAACAAACATTGCAATGCTTGCGGTAAGGGCTCAAACAGGGACGCCTATGTTATCACTCTGAGATTCAACAACCACTAAAAATGTCATTTTGCTGCAGTATTACAGGAGTTCATTGACTAGTGTCAAAAACATTTTGTTGAAAATTCATTGTTTGAAGCAGGACTTCCCAATGCAAACGTTAAGTAATTCTCGTGAGCCTTTAACTGAGCGGAATGATGCAGGATCTGACTAAAATACTGGCGGATACAGCAGGGCCAGCCCCATCCTCAGCCCTTTTTAAACCCTGGGCCCAGCCCCATCCTCACCTCATGGGTCCCACCTGTGCTGCCCCGGGCCACAGCTGGAGCCCACGCCATGGGGAACAGGGGGCCAATTACCCCAACCCTCACAAGCCAGACACAGCCAGCAACCTGGCACAGGCATGGGCACACACCACCACCAAGCTGGTGCTGCCGTGGGCAGATGCTGCCGCCAAGCTGGCACCGGCCTGGCAGACTTGAGTTTACAGCCCAAAGCCGAGGTTGGCCTCTAAACAAGAGAACATGTGAAAGCATCCTTACAGGATGCCAGTCCAGTGGTGTCCACGATAGCTCTCACAGCCTCCCACGTAACAGACAGCTCCCCTCTCCGGGACCATGTTTTGCATGTCCCAGGCCCTCCCCGCACCCATGCTGAAAATCAAACAGAACAATTAAGGACTCTGCTTCATCGCCTCAGCCTCCAAAAGAAGCTTCCTTCCTCTGCTAACGCTCGACACAGATATCCCCATGCTGTTCCTTGAATGCAGGCTGGCCTTGGGTGCCTGTACTGCCAAAGGAAGAGAAAAAGATCGTGCTCTTGTCACGTGCTCCATCATCCTCTTGTTCGTCAAGAAAACAGAAGAAAGCTACCATCGCCCTTGCTACATAGGAGAAATTGGTGCGGGGGACGGCTGAGCCCATCCCCAGAAATGGAAAACTCTGCTATGACCCTGCTTTGCCTTTTGGCGACAGCGCCCGCCATCCGTGTGCCCCAAACAGGCGAGGTCCCGTTCAGGCTGGCATCCGCCACAAAGAGGAGAGGTCCCCTGCGGGCTGAACAGAGTCAACTGAACAGAGTCTTCAGAGGAACTTAGCCGTGCATTCAGTTTACAAGTAAATGCCACCCAAGCAATGGTAGGGGGCATTCTGGCATCTAAAGGAATTCAGGAGTTAATTTAGTATTTCCAATGGAACATTCCATAGGTTGTAAAAACAGCCTTAAAGTCTTCTTCCCTCTTGCACCAACAACGCTTCTTTTAGTTCTACTTAAGGGTCCCCTACAACTACTTACTACAGCATGTGTGCCTCCACTATCAATGAAAAATACAAAAATCTCTTCTTTCATTCCCCAGCTTGACTGGAACCAGAGGATCGTCTGGGGAAATTTTAAGAGATTCCTCCGGCCCCCTTCACTCCAACCCAATCTCCGGCATGACTCCAACGGCTGCTTCTGTCTCTCTTGCCCCATTACTCAGACGGCATGGACAATTTTTTTCCAACGGCCCTCTTGCTTACAATTTGCATGCCGATGCATTCCCAGGGGAATGTCATAACCATTTCTACTATTATTTCTACAGCCCCTTCCTCACCCACAAAATTCACCTCCTGTATTTTCTCTCCCTTTTTTCCTGGTCTTCCCTCAAGGCAGCCAACAAAGCAGCTTGCAGCGTTACTCGTCCCCGCTTCTCCTTCTCTTCTATTTCCTCCCGATTATTACGTACCTTAGATGCCATTGAGAAGAACTGTGAGATTGTCATGCCATCCTCGCCCCCTAGCTTTTGTCATCTCTTTCTTATATCTGCTGCTGCTGCTTGACCAATAAACAGCGTGTTCAATAACTTTGAATTGCTATCATCTTCCGGATCCCGATCGGTCCATTTTCGAGCTACTTCACACAATCTCTCAGAGAAGGCTGACGGGGTTTCCTTATCCCCCTGCCTTACTTCAGATAGTTTAGCTAAATTCTTAGGCTTTTGCACTCCGTGTTGAATCCCATACAAAATTAACTTCTGATATTCCTTTCCCCTCTCTAATCCCTCACACTTGTGTGTTTGGATCCCACTCCGGATCCTCTTTCGGGAGGTACATATTGGTATTAGGCACCCCACCCCGCCTTGTTGGATCAGTCCCTCTCTAGCCTTCTCTAAAATTGTTCTCCTCTCCTCAGCGGTAAACAAATATTCTAGGAGAGCCTGTACATCTCCCCGGTTAGGACTAGGAGTCGTGATTAACAGTACTATACATTCCTTCTGGATTGTTTCCATAGGATCCCACTGCCCGTTTGCAGTTTAATAAATCACAAGCAGTAAAAGGTACGTGTACGGATACCGGTGCTCCCTCAGGCCCTACAGCCTGTCTGAGGGGAGCTCAAACTATGGGTTTCTCTCCCCTTGTTCTTTTACAGATAGCACTCACAACTCCATCACCACTTGAGCTATCAGATTTGGGCTGTTTGGGGGGAGCTACCAACAGCTGAATATCCTCTTCTGAATTTTCCCATTCAATACAACGAGGTTTTCCCTTTTTCTCTTTTAACACATATATGCCAATCCGATGTTTAGCGTCCACTAAACCACCTTTCTTCCTAATATCCCAATCGCGTCTTAACGAAAAAAACATATCCACAGAAGGCATTTCATCCCATTTTTCAGTTCCCCGACAACACAACATTAATTCCGATATAGTGTTATATTTCAAGGATCCATTCTCAGGCTGTTTTTCACCATCTTCCCATGGATATTGTGGCCACCGTTGATTACAATATCGTTTTAGCTGATTTTTAGTCATGGCATCTCCCCCAAATTTCTTGCAATGCTTCAGGATGCATCCTAGAGGAGAGCAAAGGGCTGCCTCCTGGGAAGCAGCAGCACCCATACCGGTACCGAAAAACCCAGCATTTCTATACAAACCAGAACGAGGGACGTCTCCCTCCGTTACTCAGAACAGGACAGCGTGGAGAAACAAACAGAACTACGCTACTGCCACCTGTCTTTCCTGGTGCGTCTTATGCAGAGCCCAGAACAGAACACAGGCCGCCTGCTTCCCGAGACATCTTGGCCCCTACCCCCTTTTCTCCTAGCCCCAAAAAACACCTCTTTTCAGGAGCATTGCACCCTTTTGTCACTTACCGCCCGACCGCAGGGGAGGAGCTGAAGGAGTCCCCAGGCAACAGGTCGGTGCGCGCTGGAGTCCGCTCAGGCCTCTTCTCCCCGTCGGATGCGGCAAGACGAACCGGGCGAGGCTGTCAGCTCGGTCCCATCTGGGGTGTCAAAACTGTTATCCCACAAGCGTGAGGTCGTTTACCCGGTGTGCGGGACGCCAATATACACACAGGGCAGAGGTGTTTTTATGGCATGTCTGCGCAGAGATGGGTGCTAGGTGGTAGCTCCGCAAAGCTAGCACAAAGTTCGCTCCTACAAGTACAGTATTGATACGGTCTAGCTATGCATATGCATAAGTAATTACACAAAGCAGTTTTCTATTGGTCTACATTTCTCTTATTTCAACTTCAAGCTACAGCGCGACTTTAACATGCTGCGCACGCTCAGAGGCGAGGGCGCTCTGCTTGGGCTGGTGTCTCCAGCTCGAGGGCTGTGACTTTTAGTATCATAAGGAGGATAGTTTGGCGGGAGGGTGCTTCTTATCACACTCCTACTAGTTGTTTCGGATGGTTCCCAAAACATTTCCATTAGCTTACCTATTTCTTCAGGATGTGCTTCTCTCCCAAGGGCAGTAATTCTTGTTTAGACGTTCCACTTCCCAGACTCAATCCTCCTTATCAGTTTGACGTAAGCCCTGACCTTCCACCAGCTCCTGGTAGACGACACCGTCAGACTACAAGACGACCGTTCTTTTATGCCAGTCAGTGCGTTCAGAATTAGGAACAGAAAGAACAGGGCAAGCTAAACACCCACGCAAGCCTCATATCCCTAAGAAATGATTAGAAAAACCCAAACGACCCCCATTTGAGATTGCGTTGGCTTAGGGACTGCCTCCTTCAAGTGCCAGAGCGGACCGGTGGAATCAGTCACAGAATTCAGCTGCCTACCAGGAGACAGCCCTCGTCCTCGCAAGGCAAATGTTTCAAAACATGGTGCTATTTTCCGATTTTATCAACTACAGCGGGCTTGCCCTACCAGCGCGAGTTGAGGACATTTTCCTGTGGGTTCATTTGACACTACAGTCAGCTTTGAGCAGGTACAAGCAACCAAGCGCGAGATAGAAAGTCAGCTAAGATACCAGCTGCCGTACAAAACTTGTTCAAGATCGTGCCTGCGGGAACGGCACAAAGCCCACGATGACTGAACAAGTATGTCGGAGGCCCTACGGCAAACAGCGCCGATGTTTCGTGAAGCTCTTTTCCTGTCAAGAAAAGGGCCTTTTATGCAGTATCTCTACTGGAATTCAGGCTGCTTCCTACGCATTCTGGCAAGTTAGCTTTCACAGAAACCCCGAGAACTTCAACCACCAAGCTACATTTGTCATTCTTGCTCTCTACCTACGGGGGATTTCAGCGAATCAGAACACCACTTAAAGCAAAATTCTGGGTCTGTTTCACGCCAATCAAATAGCTAAGCCATGGACAGGGGTCTGTAGAAAGACAACGACTTTCAAAGATAAAGACAGGAGAGTACTCACTTTTCTGAAATTTCTTCCGGTCGTTCCATTGATTTAGCAGCCCAACCCAGCCGTCGAAATTCTGGTGCAACAGAGAGAGCAGCAGCACGTCCACGCCATTCTCCCCTAGCCACAGAGCCTTCCGCTTTGCCCATTCCTGCCAACAGCCAGAGCATCGGCACCGTAGCACCTTGGCAATAACGCACCTCCCATAGCTACACACCTTCACAAAAGAACCGAGCAGGGTGTAAACAAACATTGCAAAGCTTGCGGTAAGGGCTCAAACAGGGACGCCTATGTTATCACTCTGAGATTCAACAACCACTAAAAATGTCATTTTGCTGCAGTATTACAGGAGTTCATTGACTAGTGTCAAAAACATTTTGTTGAAAATTCATTGTTTGAAGCAGGACTTCCCAATGCAAACGTTAAGTAATTCTCGTGAGCCTTTAACTGAGCGGAATGATGCAGGATCTGACTAAAATAATGGCGGATACAGCAGGGCCAGCCCCATCCTCAGCCCTTTTTAAACCCTGGGCCCAGCCCCATCCTCACCTCATGGGTCCCACCTGTGCTGCCCCGGGCCACAGCTGGAGCCCACGCCATGGGGAACAGGGGGCCAATTACCCCAACCCTCACAAGCCAGACACAGCCAGCAACCTGGCACAGGCATGGGCACACACCACCACCAAGCTGGTGCTGCCGTGGGCAGATGCTGCCACCAAGCTGGCACCGGCCTGGCAGACTTGAGTTTACAGCCCAAAGCCGAGGTTGGCCTCTAAACAAGAGAACATGTGAAAGCATCCTTACAGGATGCCAGTCCAGTGGTGTCCACGATAGCTCTCACAGCCTCCCACGTAACAGACAGCTCCCCTCTCCGGGACCATGTTTTGCATGTCCCAGGCCCTCCCCGCACCCATGCTGAAAATCAAACAGAACAATTAAGGACTCTGCTTCATCGCCTCAGCCTCCAAAAGAAGCTTCCTTCCTCTGCTAACGCTCGACACAGATATCCCCATGCTGTTCCTTGAATGCAGGCTGGCCTTGGGTGCCTGTACTGCCAAAGGAAGAGAAAAAGATCGTGCTCTTGTCACGTGCTCCATCATCCTCTTGTTCGTCAAGAAAACAGAAGAAAGCTACCATCGCCCTTGCTACATAGGAGAAATTGGTGCGGGGGACGGCTGAGCCCATCCCCAGAAATGGAAAACTCTGCTATGACCCTGCTTTGCCTTTTGGCGACAGCGCCCGCCATCCGTGTGCCCCAAACAGGCGAGGTCCCGTTCAGGCTGGCATCCGCCACAAAGAGGAGAGGTCCCCTGCGGGCTGAACAGAGTCAACTGAACAGAGTCTTCAGAGGAACTTAGCCGTGCATTCAGTTTACAAGTAAATGCCACCCAAGCAATGGTAGGGGGCATTCTGGCATCTAAAGGAATTCAGGAGTTAATTTAGTATTTCCAATGGAACATTCCATAGGTTGTAAAAACAGCCTTAAAGTCTTCTTCCCTCTTGCACCAACAACGCTTCTTTTAGTTCTACTTAAGGGTCCCCTACAACTACTTACTACAGCATGTGTGCCTCCACTATCAATGAAAAATACAAAAATCTCTTCTTTCATTCCCCAGCTTGACTGGAACCAGAGGATCGTCTGGGGAAATTTTAAGAGATTCCTCCGGCCCCCTTCACTCCAACCCAATCTCCGGCATGACTCCAACGGCTGCTTCTGTCTCTCTTGCCCCATTACTCAGACGGCATGGACAATTTTTTTCCAACGGCCCTCTTGCTTACAATTTGCATGCCGATGCATTCCCAGGGGAATGTCATAACCATTTCTACTATTATTTCTACAGCCCCTTCCTCACCCACAAAATTCACCTCCTGTATTTTCTCTCCCTTTTTTCCTGGTCTTCCCTCAAGGCAGCCAACAAAGCAGCTTGCAGCGTTACTCGTCCCCGCTTCTCCTTCTCTTCTATTTCCTCCCGATTATTACGTACCTTAGATGCCATTGAGAAGAACTGTGAGATTGTCATGCCATCCTCGCCCCCTAGCTTTTGTCATCTCTTTCTTATATCTGCTGCTGCTGCTTGACCAATAAACAGCGTGTTCAATAACTTTGAATTGCTATCATCTTCCGGATCCCGATCGGTCCATTTTCGAGCTACTTCACACAATCTCTCAGAGAAGGCTGACGGGGTTTCCTTATCCCCCTGCCTTACTTCAGATAGTTTAGCTAAATTCTTAGGCTTTTGCACTCCGTGTTGAATCCCATACAAAATTAACTTCTGATATTCCTTTCCCCTCTCTAATCCCTCACACTTGTGTGTTTGGATCCCACTCCGGATCCTCTTTCGGGAGGTACATATTGGTATTAGGCACCCCACCCCGCCTTGTTGGATCAGTCCCTCTCTAGCCTTCTCTAAAATTGTTCTCCTCTCCTCAGCGGTAAACAAATATTCTAGGAGAGCCTGTACATCTCCCCGGTTAGGACTAGGAGTCGTGATTAACAGTACTATACATTCCTTCTGGATTGTTTCCATAGGATCCCACTGCCCGTTTGCAGTTTAATAAATCACAAGCAGTAAAAGGTACGTGTACGGATACCGGTGCTCCCTCAGGCCCTACAGCCTGTCTGAGGGGAGCTCAAACTATGGGTTTCTCTCCCCTTGTTCTTTTACAGATAGCACTCACAACTCCATCACCACTTGAGCTATCAGATTTGGGCTCTTTGGGGGGAGCTACCAACAGCTGAATATCCTCTTCTGAATTTTCCCATTCAATACAACGAGGTTTTCCCTTTTTCTCTTTTAACACATATATGCCAATCCGATGTTTAGCGTCCACTAAACCACCTTTCTTCCTAATATCCCAATCGCGTCTTAACGAAAAAAACATATCCACAGAAGGCATTTCATCCCATTTTTCAGTTCCCCGACAACACAACATTAATTCCGATATAGTGTTATATTTCAAGGATCCATTCTCAGGCTGTTTTTCACCATCTTCCCATGGATATTGTGGCCACCGTTGATTACAATATCGTTTTAGCTGATTTTTAGTCATGGCATCTCCCCCAAATTTCTTGCAATGCTTCAGGATGCATCCTAGAGGAGAGCAAAGGGCTGCCTCCTGGGAAGCAGCAGCACCCATACCGGTACCGAAAAACCCAGCATTTCTATACAAACCAGAACGAGGGACGTCTCCCTCCGTTACTCAGAACAGGACAGCGTGGAGAAACAAACAGAACTACGCTACTGCCACCTGTCTTTCCTGGTGCGTCTTATGCAGAGCCCAGAACAGAACACAGGCCGCCTGCTTCCCGAGACATCTTGGCCCCTACCCCCTTTTCTCCTAGCCCCAAAAAACACCTCTTTTCAGGAGCATTGCACCCTTTTGTCACTTACCGCCCGACCGCAGGGGAGGAGCTGAAGGAGTCCCCAGGCAACAGGTCGGTGCGCGCTGGAGTCCGCTCAGGCCTCTTCTCCCCGTCGGATGCGGCAAGACGAACCGGGCGAGGCTGTCAGCTCGGTCCCATCTGGGGTGTCAAAACTGTTATCCCACAAGCGTGAGGTCGTTTACCCGGTGTGCGGGACGCCAATATACACACAGGGCAGAGGTGTTTTTATGGCATGTCTGCGCAGAGATGGGTGCTAGGTGGTAGCTCCGCAAAGCTAGCACAAAGTTCGCTCCTACAAGTACAGTATTGATACGGTCTAGCTATGCATATGCATAAGTAATTACACAAAGCAGTTTTCTATTGGTCTACATTTCTCTTATTTCAACTTCAAGCTACAGCGCGACTTTAACATGCTGCGCACACTCAGAGGCGAGGGCGCTCTGCTTGGGCTGGTGTCTCCAGCTCGAGGGCTGTGACTTTTAGTATCATCAGGAGGATAGTTTGGCGGGAGGGTGCTTCTTATCACACTCCTACTAGTTGTTTCGGATGGTTCCCAAAACATTTCCATTAGCTTACCTATTTCTTCAGGATGTGCTTCTCTCCCAAGGGCAGTAATTCTTGTTTAGACGTTCCACTTCCCAGACTCAATCCTCCTTATCAGTTTGACGTAAGCCCTGACCTTCCACCAGCTCCTGGTAGACGACACCGTCAGACTACAAGACGACCGTTCTTTTATGCCAGTCAGTGCGTTCAGAATTAGGAACAGAAAGAACAGGGCAAGCTAAACACCCACGCAAGCCTCATATCCCTAAGAAATGATTAGAAAAACCCAAACGACCCCCATTTGAGATTGCGTTGGCTTAGGGACTGCCTCCTTCAAGTGCCAGAGCGGACCGGTGGAATCAGTCACAGAATTCAGCTGCCTACCAGGAGACAGCCCTCGTCCTCGCAAGGCAAATGTTTCAAAACATGGTGCTATTTTCCGATTTTATCAACTACAGCGGGCTTGCCCTACCAGCGCGAGTTGAGGACATTTTCCTGTGGGTTCATTTGACACTACAGTCAGCTTTGAGCAGGTACAAGCAACCAAGCGCGAGATAGAAAGTCAGCTAAGATACCAGCTGCCGTACAAAACTTGTTCAAGATCGTGCCTGCGGGAACGGCACAAAGCCCACGATGACTGAACAAGTATGTCGGAGGCCCTACGGCAAACAGCGCCGATGTTTCGTGAAGCTCTTTTCCTGTCAAGAAAAGGGCCTTTTATGCAGTATCTCTACTGGAATTCAGGCTGCTTCCTACGCATTCTGGCAAGTTAGCTTTCACAGAAACCCCGAGAACTTCAACCACCAAGCTACATTTGTCATTCTTGCTCTCTACCTACGGGGGATTTCAGCAAATCAGAACACCACTTAAAGCAAAATTCTGGGTCTGTTTCACGCCAATCAAATAGCTAAGCCATGGACAGGGGTCTGTAGAAAGACAACGACTTTCAAAGATAAAGACAGGAGAGTACTCACTTTTCTGAAATTTCTTCCGGTCGTTCCATTGATTTAGCAGCCCAACCCAGCCGTCGAAATTCTGGTGCAACAGAGAGAGCAGCAGCACGTCCACGCCATTCTCCCCTAGCCACAGAGCCTTCCGCTTTGCCCATTCCTGCCAACAGCCAGAGCATCGGCACCGTAGCACCTTGGCAATAACGCACCTCCCATAGCTACACACCTTCACAAAAGAACCGAGCAGGGTGTAAACAAACATTGCAAAGCTTGCGGTAAGGGCTCAAACAGGGACGCCTATGTTATCACTCTGAGATTCAACAACCACTAAAAATGTCATTTTGCTGCAGTATTACAGGAGTTCATTGACTAGTGTCAAAAACATTTTGTTGAAAATTCATTGTTTGAAGCAGGACTTCCCAATGCAAACGTTAAGTAATTCTCGTGAGCCTTTAACTGAGCGGAATGATGCAGGATCTGACTAAAATAATGGCGGATACAGCAGGGCCAGCCCCATCCTCAGCCCTTTTTAAACCCTGGGCCCAGCCCCATCCTCACCTCATGGGTCCCACCTGTGCTGCCCCGGGCCACAGCTGGAGCCCACGCCATGGGGAACAGGGGGCCAATTACCCCAACCCTCACAAGCCAGACACAGCCAGCAACCTGGCACAGGCATGGGCACACACCACCACCAAGCTGGTGCTGCCGTGGGCAGATGCTGCCACCAAGCTGGCACCGGCCTGGCAGACTTGAGTTTACAGCCCAAAGCCGAGGTTGGCCTCTAAACAAGAGAACATGTGAAAGCATCCTTACAGGATGCCAGTCCAGTGGTGTCCACGATAGCTCTCACAGCCTCCCACGTAACAGACAGCTCCCCTCTCCGGGACCATGTTTTGCATGTCCCAGGCCCTCCCCGCACCCATGCTGAAAATCAAACAGAACAATTAAGGACTCTGCTTCATCGCCTCAGCCTCCAAAAGAAGCTTCCTTCCTCTGCTAACGCTCGACACAGATATCCCCATGCTGTTCCTTGAATGCAGGCTGGCCTTGGGTGCCTGTACTGCCAAAGGAAGAGAAAAAGATCGTGCTCTTGTCACGTGCTCCATCATCCTCTTGTTCGTCAAGAAAACAGAAGAAAGCTACCATCGCCCTTGCTACATAGGAGAAATTGGTGCGGGGGACGGCTGAGCCCATCCCCAGAAATGGAAAACTCTGCTATGACCCTGCTTTGCCTTTTGGCGACAGCGCCCGCCATCCGTGTGCCCCAAACAGGCGAGGTCCCGTTCAGGCTGGCATCCGCCACAAAGAGGAGAGGTCCCCTGCGGGCTGAACAGAGTCAACTGAACAGAGTCTTCAGAGGAACTTAGCCGTGCATTCAGTTTACAAGTAAATGCCACCCAAGCAATGGTAGGGGGCATTCTGGCATCTAAAGGAATTCAGGAGTTAATTTAGTATTTCCAATGGAACATTCCATAGGTTGTAAAAACAGCCTTAAAGTCTTCTTCCCTCTTGCACCAACAACGCTTCTTTTACTTCTACTTAAGGGTCCCCTACAACTACTTACTACAGCATGTGTGCCTCCACTATCAATGAAAAATACAAAAATCTCTTCTTTCATTCCCCAGCTTGACTGGAACCAGAGGATCGTCTGGGGAAATTTTAAGAGATTCCTCCGGCCCCCTTCACTCCAACCCAATCTCCGGCATGACTCCAACGGCTGCTTCTGTCTCTCTTTCCCCATTACTCAGACGGCATGGACAATTTTTTTCCAACGGCCCTCTTGCTTACAATTTGCATGCCGATGCATTCCCAGGGGAATGTCATAACCATTTCTACTATTATTTCTACAGCCCCTTCCTCACCCACAAAATTCACCTCCTGTATTTTCTCTCCCTTTTTTCCTGGTCTTCCCTCAAGGCAGCCAACAAAGCAGCTTGCAGCGTTACTCGTCCCCGCTTCTCCTTCTCTTCTATTTCCTCCCGATTATTACGTACCTTAGATGCCATTGAGAAGAACTGTGAGATTGTCATGCCATCCTCGCCCCCTACCTTTTGTCATCTCTTTCTTATATCTGCTGCTGCTGCTTGACCAATAAACAGCGTGTTAAATAACTTTGAATTGCTATCATCTTCCGGATCCCGATCGGTCCATTTTCGAGCTACTTCACACAATCTCTCAGAGAAGGCTGACGGGGTTTCCTTATCCCCCTGCCTTACTTCAGATAGTTTAGCTAAATTCTTAGGCTTTTGCACTCCGTGTTGAATCCCATACAAAATTAACTTCTGATATTCCTTTCCCCTCTCTAATCCCTCACACTTGTGTGTTTGGATCCCACTCCGGATCCTCTTTCGGGAGGTACATATTGGTATTAGGCACCCCACCCCGCCTTGTTGGATCAGTCCCTCTCTAGCCTTCTCTAAAATTGTTCTCCTCTCCTCAGCGGTAAACAAATATTCTAGGAGAGCCTGTACATCTCCCCGGTTAGGACTAGGAGTCGTGATTAACAGTACTATACATTCCTTCTGGATTGTTTCCATAGGATCCCACTGCCCGTTTGCAGTTTAATAAATCACAAGCAGTAAAAGGTACGTGTACGGATACCGGTGCTCCCTCAGGCCCTACAGCCTGTCTGAGGGGAGCTCAAACTATGGGTTTCTCTCCCCTTGTTCTTTTACAGATAGCACTCACAACTCCATCACCACTTGAGCTATCAGATTTGGGCTCTTTGGGGGGAGCTACCAACAGCTGAATATCCTCTTCTGAATTTTCCCATTCAATACAACGAGGTTTTCCCTTTTTCTCTTTTAACACATATATGCCAATCCGATGTTTAGCGTCCACTAAACCACCTTTCTTCCTAATATCCCAATCGCGCCTTAACGAAAAAAACATATCCACAGAAGGCATTTCATCCCATTTTTCAGTTCCCCGACAACACAACATTAATTCCGATATAGTGTTATATTTCAAGGATCCATTCTCAGGCTGTTTTTCACCATCTTCCCATGGATATTGTGGCCACCGTTGATTACAATATCGTTTTAGCTGATTTTTAGTCATGGCATCTCCCCCAAATTTCTTGCAATGCTTCAGGATGCATCCTAGAGGAGAGCAAAGGGCTGCCTCCTGGGAAGCAGCAGCACCCATACCGGTACCGAAAAACCCAGCATTTCTATACAAACCAGAACGAGGGACGTCTCCCTCCGTTACTCAGAACAGGACAGCGTGGAGAAACAAACAGAACTACGCTACTGCCACCTGTCTTTCCTGGTGCGTCTTATGCAGAGCCCAGAACAGAACACAGGCCGCCTGCTTCCCGAGACATCTTGGCCCCTACCCCCTTTTCTCCTAGCCCCAAAAAACACCTCTTTTCAGGAGCATTGCACCCTTTTGTCACTTACCGCCCGACCGCAGGGGAGGAGCTGAAGGAGTCCCCAGGCAACAGGTCGGTGCGCGCTGGAGTCCGCTCAGGCCTCTTCTCCCCGTCGGATGCGGCAAGACGAACCGGGCGAGGCTGTCAGCTCGGTCCCATCTGGGGTGTCAAAACTGTTATCCCACAAGCGTGAGGTCGTTTACCCGGTGTGCGGGACGCCAATATACACACAGGGCAGAGGTGTTTTTATGGCATGTCTGCGCAGAGATGGGTGCTAGGTGGTAGCTCCGCAAAGCTAGCACAAAGTTCGCTCCTACAAGTACAGTATTGATACGGTCTAGCTATGCATATGCATAAGTAATTACACAAAGCAGTTTTCTATTGGTCTACATTTCTCTTATTTCAACTTCAAGCTACAGCGCGACTTTAACATGCTGCGCACGCTCAGAGGCGAGGGCGCTCTGCTTGGGCTGGTGTCTCCAGCTCGAGGGCTGTGACTTTTAGTATCATCAGGAGGATAGTTTGGCGGGAGGGTGCTTCTTATCACACTCCTACTAGTTGTTTCGGATGGTTCCCAAAACATTTCCATTAGCTTACCTATTTCTTCAGGATGTGCTTCTCTCCCAAGGGCAGTAATTCTTGTTTAGACGTTCCACTTCCCAGACTCAATCCTCCTTATCAGTTTGACGTAAGCCCTGACCTTCCACCAGCTCCTGGTAGACGACACCGTCAGACTACAAGACGACCGTTCTTTTATGCCAGTCAGTGCGTTCAGAATTAGGAACAGAAAGAACAGGGCAAGCTAAACACCCACGCAAGCCTCATATCCCTAAGAAATGATTAGAAAAACCCAAACGACCCCCATTTGAGATTGCGTTGGCTTAGGGACTGCCTCCTTCAAGTGCCAGAGCGGACCGGTGGAATCAGTCACAGAATTCAGCTGCCTACCAGGAGACAGCCCTCGTCCTCGCAAGGCAAATGTTTCAAAACATGGTGCTATTTTCCGATTTTATCAACTACAGCGGGCTTGCCCTACCAGCGCGAGTTGAGGACATTTTCCTGTGGGTTCATTTGACACTACAGTCAGCTTTGAGCAGGTACAAGCAACCAAGCGCGAGATAGAAAGTCAGCTAAGAGACCAGCTGCCGTACAAAACTTGTTCAAGATCGTGCCTGCGGGAACGGCACAAAGCCCACGATGACTGAACAAGTATGTCGGAGGCCCTACGGCAAACAGCGCCGACGTTTCGTGAAGCTCTTTTCCTGTCAAGAAAAGGGCCTTTTATGCAGTATCTCTACTGGAATTCAGGCTGCTTCCTACGCATTCTGGCAAGTTAGCTTTCACAGAAACCCCGAGAACTTCAACCACCAAGCTACATTTGTCATTCTTGCTCTCTACCTACGGGGGATTTCAGCGAATCAGAACACCACTTAAAGCAAAATTCTGGGTCTGTTTCACGCCAATCAAATAGCTAAGCCATGGACAGGGGTCTGTAGAAAGACAACGACTTTCAAAGATAAAGACAGGAGAGTACTCACTTTTCTGAAATTTCTTCCAGTCGTTCCATTGATTTAGCAGCCCAACCCAGCCGTCGAAATTCTGGTGCAACAGAGAGAGCAGCAGCACGTCCACGCCATTCTCCCCTAGCCACAGAGCCTTCCGCTTTGCCCATTCCTGCCAACAGCCAGAGCATCGGCGCCGTAGCACCTTGGCAATAACGCACCTCCCATAGCTACACACCTTCACAAAAGAACCGAGCAGGGTGTAAACAAACATTGCAATGCTTGCGGTAAGGGCTCAAACAGGGACGCCTATGTTATCACTCTGAGATTCAACAACCACTAAAAATGTCATTTTGCTGCAGTATTACAGGAGTTCATTGACTAGCGTCAAAAACATTTTGTTGAAAATTCATTGTTTGAAGCAGGACTTCCCAATGCAAACGTTAAGTAATTCTCGTGAGCCTTTAACTGAGCGGAATGATGCAGGATCTGACTAAAATAATGGCGGATACAGCAGGGCCAGCCCCATCCTCAGCCCTTTTTAAACCCTGGGCCCAGCCCCATCCTCACCTCATGGGTCCCACCTGTGCTGCCCCGGGCCACAGCTGGAGCCCACGCCATGGGGAACAGGGGGCCAATTACCCCAACCCTCACAAGCCAGACACAGCCAGCAACCTGGCACAGGCATGGGCACACACCACCACCAAGCTGGTGCTGCCGTGGGCAGATGCTGCCGCCAAGCTGGCACCGGCCTGGCAGACTTGAGTTTACAGCCCAAAGCCGAGGTTGGCCTCTAAACAAGAGAACATGTGAAAGCATCCTTACAGGATGCCAGTCCAGTGGTGTCCACGATAGCTCTCACAGCCTCCCACGTAACAGACAGCTCCCCTCTCCGGGACCATGTTTTGCATGTCCCAGGCCCTCCCCGCACCCATGCTGAAAATCAAACAGAACAATTAAGGACTCTGCTTCATCGCCTCAGCCTCCAAAAGAAGCTTCCTTCCTCTGCTAACGCTCGACACAGATATCCCCATGCTGTTCCTTGAATGCAGGCTGGCCTTGGGTGCCTGTACTGCCAAAGGAAGAGAAAAAGATCGTGCTCTTGTCACGTGCTCCATCATCCTCTTGTTCGTCAAGAAAACAGAAGAAAGCTACCATCGCCCTTGCTACATAGGAGAAATTGGTGCGGGGGACGGCTGAGCCCATCCCCAGAAATGGAAAACTCTGCTATGACCCTGCTTTGCCTTTTGGCGACAGCGCCCGCCATCCGTGTGCCCCAAACAGGCGAGGTCCCGTTCAGGCTGGCATCCGCCACAAAGAGGAGAGGTCCCCTGCGGGCTGAACAGAGTCAACTGAACAGAGTCTTCAGAGGAACTTAGCCGTGCATTCAGTTTACAAGTAAATGCCACCCAAGCAATGGTAGGGGGCATTCTGGCATCTAAAGGAATTCAGGAGTTAATTTAGTATTTCCAATGGAACATTCCATAGGTTGTAAAAACAGCCTTAAAGTCTTCTTCCCTCTTGCACCAACAACGCTTCTTTTACTTCTACTTAAGGGTCCCCTACAACTACTTACTACAGCATGTGTGCCTCCACTATCAATGAAAAATACAAAAATCTCTTCTTTCATTCCCCAGCTTGACTGGAACCAGAGGATCGTCTGGGGAAATTTTAAGAGATTCCTCCGGCCCCCTTCACTCCAACCCAATCTCCGGCATGACTCCAACGGCTGCTTCTGTCTCTCTTTCCCCATTACTCAGACGGCATGGACAATTTTTTTCCAACGGCCCTCTTGCTTACAATTTGCATGCCGATGCATTCCCAGGGGAATGTCATAACCATTTCTACTATTATTTCTACAGCCCCTTCCTCACCCACAAAATTCACCTCCTGTATTTTCTCTCCCTTTTTTCCTGGTCTTCCCTCAAGGCAGCCAACAAAGCAGCTTGCAGCGTTACTCGTCCCCGCTTCTCCTTCTCTTCTATTTCCTCCCGATTATTACGTACCTTAGATGCCATTGAGAAGAACTGTGAGATTGTCATGCCATCCTCGCCCCCTACCTTTTGTCATCTCTTTCTTATATCTGCTGCTGCTGCTTGACCAATAAACAGCGTGTTAAATAACTTTGAATTGCTATCATCTTCCGGATCCCGATCGGTCCATTTTCGAGCTACTTCACACAATCTCTCAGAGAAGGCTGACGGGGTTTCCTTATCCCCCTGCCTTACTTCAGATAGTTTAGCTAAATTCTTAGGCTTTTGCACTCCGTGTTGAATCCCATACAAAATTAACTTCTGATATTCCTTTCCCCTCTCTAATCCCTCACACTTGTGTGTTTGGATCCCACTCCGGATCCTCTTTCGGGAGGTACATATTGGTATTAGGCACCCCACCCCGCCTTGTTGGATCAGTCCCTCTCTAGCCTTCTCTAAAATTGTTCTCCTCTCCTCAGCGGTAAACAAATATTCTAGGAGAGCCTGTACATCTCCCCGGTTAGGACTAGGAGTCGTGATTAACAGTACTATACATTCCTTCTGGATTGTTTCCATAGGATCCCACTGCCCGTTTGCAGTTTAATAAATCACAAGCAGTAAAAGGTACGTGTACGGATACCGGTGCTCCCTCAGGCCCTACAGCCTGTCTGAGGGGAGCTCAAACTATGGGTTTCTCTCCCCTTGTTCTTTTACAGATAGCACTCACAACTCCATCACCACTTGAGCTATCAGATTTGGGCTCTTTGGGGGGAGCTACCAACAGCTGAATATCCTCTTCTGAATTTTCCCATTCAATACAACGAGGTTTTCCCTTTTTCTCTTTTAACACATATATGCCAATCCGATGTTTAGCGTCCACTAAACCACCTTTCTTCCTAATATCCCAATCGCGCCTTAACGAAAAAAACATATCCACAGAAGGCATTTCATCCCATTTTTCAGTTCCCCGACAACACAACATTAATTCCGATATAGTGTTATATTTCAAGGATCCATTCTCAGGCTGTTTTTCACCATCTTCCCATGGATATTGTGGCCACCGTTGATTACAATATCGTTTTAGCTGATTTTTAGTCATGGCATCTCCCCCAAATTTCTTGCAATGCTTCAGGATGCATCCTAGAGGAGAGCAAAGGGCTGCCTCCTGGGAAGCAGCAGCACCCATACCGGTACCGAAAAACCCAGCATTTCTATACAAACCAGAACGAGGGACGTCTCCCTCCGTTACTCAGAACAGGACAGCGTGGAGAAACAAACAGAACTACGCTACTGCCACCTGTCTTTCCTGGTGCGTCTTATGCAGAGCCCAGAACAGAACACAGGCCGCCTGCTTCCCGAGACATCTTGGCCCCTACCCCCTTTTCTCCTAGCCCCAAAAAACACCTCTTTTCAGGAGCATTGCACCCTTTTGTCACTTACCGCCCGACCGCAGGGGAGGAGCTGAAGGAGTCCCCAGGCAACAGGTCGGTGCGCGCTGGAGTCCGCTCAGGCCTCTTCTCCCCGTCGGATGCGGCAAGACGAACCGGGCGAGGCTGTCAGCTCGGTCCCATCTGGGGTGTCAAAACTGTTATCCCACAAGCGTGAGGTCGTTTACCCGGTATGCGGGACGCCAATATACACACAGGGCAGAGGTGTTTTTATGGCATGTCTGCGCAGAGATGGGTGCTAGGTGGTAGCTCCGCAAAGCTAGCACAAAGTTCGCTCCTACAAGTACAGTATTGATACGGTCTAGCTATGCATATGCATAAGTAATTACACAAAGCAGTTTTCTATTGGTCTACATTTCTCTTATTTCAACTTCAAGCTACAGCGCGACTTTAACATGCTGCGCACGCTCAGAGGCGAGGGCGCTCTGCTTGGGCTGGTGTCTCCAGCTCGAGGGCTGTGACTTTTAGTATCATAAGGAGGATAGTTTGGTGGGAGGGTGCTTCTTATCACACTCCTACTAGTTGTTTCGGATGGTTCCCAAAACATTTCCATTAGCTTACCTATTTCTTCAGGATGTGCTTCTCTCCCAAGGACAGTAATTCTTGTTTAGACGTTCCACTTCCCAGACTCAATCCTCCTTATCAGTTTGACGTAAGCCCTGACCTTCCACCAGCTCCTGGGAGACGACACCGTCAGACTACAAGACGACCGTTCTTTTATGCCAGTCAGTGCGTTCAGAATTAGGAACAGAAAGAACAGGGCAAGCTAAACACCCACGCAAGCCTCATATCCCTAAGAAATGATTAGAAAAACCCAAACGACCCCCATTTGAGATTGCGTTGGCTTAGGGACTGCCTCCTTCAAGTGCCAGAGCGGACCGGTGGAATCAGTCACAGAATTCAGCTGCCTACCAGGAGACAGCCCTCGTCCTCGCAAGGTAAATGTTTCAAAACATGGTGCTATTTTCCGATTTTATCAACTACAGCGGGCTTGCCCTACCAGCGCGAGTTGAGGACATTTTCCTGTGGGTTCATTTGACACTACAGTCAGCTTTGAGCAGGTACAAGCAACCAAGCGCGAGATAGAAAGTCAGCTAAGAGACCAGCTGCCGTACAAAACTTGTTCAAGATCGTGCCTGCGGGAACGGCACAAAGCCCACGATGACTGAACAAGTATGTCGGAGGCCCTACGGCAAACAGCGCCGACGTTTCGTGAAGCTCTTTTCCTGTCAAGAAAAGGGCCTTTTATGCAGTATCTCTACTGGAATTCAGGCTGCTTCCTACGCATTCTGGCAAGTTAGCTTTCACAGAAACCCCGAGAACTTCAACCACCAAGCTACATTTGTCATTCTTGCTCTCTACCTACGGGGGATTTCAGCGAATCAGAACACCACTTAAAGCAAAATTCTGGGTCTGTTTCACGCCAATCAAATAGCTAAGCCATGGACAGGGGTCTGTAGAAAGACAACGACTTTCAAAGATAAAGACAGGAGAGTACTCACTTTTCTGAAATTTCTTCCAGTCGTTCCATTGATTTAGCAGCCCAACCCAGCCGTCGAAATTCTGGTGCAACAGAGAGAGCAGCAGCACGTCCACGCCATTCTCCCCTAGCCACAGAGCCTTCCGCTTTGCCCATTCCTGCCAACAGCCAGAGCATCGGCGCCGTAGCACCTTGGCAATAACGCACCTCCCATAGCTACACACCTTCACAAAAGAACCGAGCAGGGTGTAAACAAACATTGCAATGCTTGCGGTAAGGGCTCAAACAGGGACGCCTATGTTATCACTCTGAGATTCAACAACCACTAAAAATGTCATTTTGCTGCAGTATTACAGGAGTTCATTGACTAGCGTCAAAAACATTTTGTTGAAAATTCATTGTTTGAAGCAGGACTTCCCAATGCAAACGTTAAGTAATTCTCGTGAGCCTTTAACTGAGCGGAATGATGCAGGATCTGACTAAAATAATGGCGGATACAGCAGGGCCAGCCCCATCCTCAGCCCTTTTTAAACCCTGGGCCCAGCCCCATCCTCACCTCATGGGTCCCACCTGTGCTGCCCCGGGCCACAGCTGGAGCCCACGCCATGGGGAACAGGGGGCCAATTACCCCAACCCTCACAAGCCAGACACAGCCAGCAACCTGGCACAGGCATGGGCACACACCACCACCAAGCTGGTGCTGCCGTGGGCAGATGCTGCCGCCAAGCTGGCACCGGCCTGGCAGACTTCAGTTTACAGCCCAAAGCCGAGGTTGGCCTCTAAACAAGAGAACATGTGAAAGCATCCTTACAGGATGCCAGTCCAGTGGTGTCCACGATAGCTCTCACAGCCTCCCACGTAACAGACAGCTCCCCTCTCCGGGACCATGTTTTGCATGTCCCAGGCCCTCCCCGCACCCATGCTGAAAATCAAACAGAACAATTAAGGACTCTGCTTCATCGCCTCAGCCTCCAAAAGAAGCTTCCTTCCTCTGCTAACGCTCGACACAGATATCCCCATGCTGTTCCTTGAATGCAGGCTGGCCTTGGGTGCCTGTACTGCCAAAGGAAGAGAAAAAGATCGTGCTCTTGTCACGTGCTCCATCATCCTCTTGTTCGTCAAGAAAACAGAAGAAAGCTACCATCGCCCTTGCTACATAGGAGAAATTGGTGCGGGGGACGGCTGAGCCCATCCCCAGAAATGGAAAACTCTGCTATGACCCTGCTTTGCCTTTTGGCGACAGCGCCCGCCATCCGTGTGCCCCAAACAGGCGAGGTCCCGTTCAGGCTGGCATCCGCCACAAAGAGGAGAGGTCCCCTGCGGGCTGAACAGAGTCAACTGAACAGAGTCTTCAGAGGAACTTAGCCGTGCATTCAGTTTACAAGTAAATGCCACCCAAGCAATGGTAGGGGGCATTCTGGCATCTAAAGGAATTCAGGAGTTAATTTAGTATTTCCAATGGAACATTCCATAGGTTGTAAAAACAGCCTTAAAGTCTTCTTCCCTCTTGCACCAACAACGCTTCTTTTACTTCTACTTAAGGGTCCCCTACAACTACTTACTACAGCATGTGTGCCTCCACTATCAATGAAAAATACAAAAATCTCTTCTTTCATTCCCCAGCTTGACTGGAACCAGAGGATCGTCTGGGGAAATTTTAAGAGATTCCTCCGGCCCCCTTCACTCCAACCCAATCTCCGGCATGACTCCAACGGCTGCTTCTGTCTCTCTTTCCCCATTACTCAGACGGCATGGACAATTTTTTTCCAACGGCCCTCTTGCTTACAATTTGCATGCCGATGCATTCCCAGGGGAATGTCATAACCATTTCTACTATTATTTCTACAGCCCCTTCCTCACCCACAAAATTCACCTCCTGTATTTTCTCTCCCTTTTTTCCTGGTCTTCCCTCAAGGCAGCCAACAAAGCAGCTTGCAGCGTTACTCGTCCCCGCTTCTCCTTCTCTTCTATTTCCTCCCGATTATTACGTACCTTAGATGCCATTGAGAAGAACTGTGAGATTGTCATGCCATCCTCGCCCCCTAGCTTTTGTCATCTCTTTCTTATATCTGCTGCTGCTGCTTGACCAATAAACAGCGTGTTCAATAACTTTGAATTGCTATCATCTTCCGGATCCCGATCGGTCCATTTTCGAGCTACTTCACACAATCTCTCAGAGAAGGCTGACGGGGTTTCCTTATCCCCCTGCCTTACTTCAGATAGTTTAGCTAAATTCTTAGGCTTTTGCACTCCGTGTTGAATCCCATACAAAATTAACTTCTGATATTCCTTTCCCCTCTCTAATCCCTCACACTTGTGTGTTTGGATCCCACTCCGGATCCTCTTTCGGGAGGTACATATTGGTATTAGGCACCCCACCCCGCCTTGTTGGATCAGTCCCTCTCTAGCCTTCTCTAAAATTGTTCTCCTCTCCTCAGCGGTAAACAAATATTCTAGGAGAGCCTGTACATCTCCCCGGTTAGGACTAGGAGTCGTGATTAACAGTACTATACATTCCTTCTGGATTGTTTCCATAGGATCCCACTGCCCGTTTGCAGTTTAATAAATCAGAAGCAGTAAAAGGTACGTGTACGGATACCGGTGCTCCCTCAGGCCCTACAGCCTGTCTGAGGGGAGCTCAAACTATGGGTTTCTCTCCCCTTGTTCTTTTACAGATAGCACTCACAACTCCATCACCACTTGAGCTATCAGATTTGGGCTCTTTGGGGGGAGCTACCAACAGCTGAATATCCTCTTCTGAATTTTCCCATTCAATACAACGAGGTTTTCCCTTTTTCTCTTTTAACACATATATGCCAATCCGATGTTTAGCGTCCACTAAACCACCTTTCTTCCTAATATCCCAATCGCGTCTTAACGAAAAAAACATATCCACAGAAGGCATTTCATCCCATTTTTCAGTTCCCCGACAACACAACATTAATTCCGATATAGTGTTATATTTCAAGGATCCATTCTCAGGCTGTTTTTCACCATCTTCCCATGGATATTGTGGCCACCGTTGATTACAATATCGTTTTAGCTGATTTTTAGTCATGGCATCTCCCCCAAATTTCTTGCAATGCTTCAGGATGCATCCTAGAGGAGAGCAAAGGGCTGCCTCCTGGGAAGCAGCAGCACCCATACCGGTACCGAAAAACCCAGCATTTCTATACAAACCAGAACGAGGGACGTCTCCCTCCGTTACTCAGAACAGGACAGCGTGGAGAAACAAACAGAACTACGCTACTGCCACCTGTCTTTCCTGGTGCGTCTTATGCAGAGCCCAGAACAGAACACAGGCCGCCTGCTTCCCGAGACATCTTGGCCCCTACCCCCTTTTCTCCTAGCCCCAAAAAACACCTCTTTTCAGGAGCATTGCACCCTTTTGTCACTTACCGCCCGACCGCAGGGGAGGAGCTGAAGGAGTCCCCAGGCAACAGGTCGGTGCGCGCTGGAGTCCGCTCAGGCCTCTTCTCCCCGTCGGATGCGGCAAGACGAACCGGGCGAGGCTGTCAGCTCGGTCCCATCTGGGGTGTCAAAACTGTTATCCCACAAGCGTGAGGTCGTTTACCCGGTATGCGGGACGCCAATATACACACAGGGCAGAGGTGTTTTTATGGCATGTCTGCGCAGAGATGGGTGCTAGGTGGTAGCTCCGCAAAGCTAGCACAAAGTTCGCTCCTACAAGTACAGTATTGATACGGTCTAGCTATGCATATGCATAAGTAATTACACAAAGCAGTTTTCTCTTGGTCTACATTTCTCTTATTTCAACTTCAAGCTACAGCGCGACTTTAACATGCTGCGCACGCTCAGAGGCGAGGGCGCTCTGCTTGGGCTGGTGTCTCCAGCTCGAGGGCTGTGACTTTTAGTATCATAAGGAGGATAGTTTGGCGGGAGGGTGCTTCTTATCACACTCCTACTAGTTGTTTCGGATGGTTCCCAAAACATTTCCATTAGCTCACCTATTTCTTCAGGATGTGCTTCTCTCCCAAGGACAGTAATTCTTGTTTAGACGTTCCACTTCCCAGACTCAATCCTCCTTATCAGTTTGACGTAAGCCCTGACCTTCCACCAGCTCCTGGGAGATGACACCGTCAGACTACAAGACGACCGTTCTTTTATGCCAGTCAGTGCGTTCAGAATTAGGAACAGAAAGAACAGGGCAAGCTAAACACCCACGCAAGCCTCATATCCCTAAGAAATGATTAGAAAAACCCAAACGACCCCCATTTGAGATTGCGTTGGCTTAGGGACTGCCTCCTTCAAGTGCCAGAGCGGACCGGTGGAATCAGTCACAGAATTCAGCTGCCTACCAGGAGACAGCCCTCGTCCTCGCAAGGTAAATGTTTCAAAACATGGTGCTATTTTCCGATTTTATCAACTACAGCGGGCTTGCCCTACCAGCGCGAGTTGAGGACATTTTCCTGTGGGTTCATTTGACACTACAGTCAGCTTTGAGCAGGTACAAGCAACCAAGCGCGAGATAGAAAGTCAGCTAAGAGACCAGCTGCCGTACAAAACTTGTTCAAGATCGTGCCTGCGGGAACGGCACAAAGCCCACGATGACTGAACAAGTATGTCGGAGGCCCTACGGCAAACAGCGCCGACGTTTCGTGAAGCTCTTTTCCTGTCAAGAAAAGGGCCTTTTATGCAGTATCTCTACTGGAATTCAGGCTGCTTCCTACGCATTCTGGCAAGTTAGCTTTCACAGAAACCCCGAGAACTTCAACCACCAAGCTACATTTGTCATTCTTGCTCTCTACCTACGGGGGATTTCAGTGAATCAGAACACCACTTAAAGCAAAATTCTGGGTCTGTTTCACGCCAATCAAATAGCTAAGCCATGGACAGGGGTCTGTAGAAAGACAACGACTTTCAAAGATAAAGACAGGAGAGTACTCACTTTTCTGAAATTTCTTCCGGTCGTTCCATTGATTTAGCAGCCCAACCCAGCCGTCGAAATTCTGGTGCAACAGAGAGAGCAGCAGCACGTCCACGCCATTCTCCCCTAGCCACAGAGCCTTCCGCTTTGCCCATTCCTGCCAACAGCCAGAGCATCGGCACCGTAGCACCTTGGCAATAACGCACCTCCCATAGCTACACACCTTCACAAAAGAACCGAGCAGGGTGTAAACAAACATTGCAATGCTTGCGGTAAGGGCTCAAACAGGGACGCCTATGTTATCACTCTGAGATTCAACAACCACTAAAAATGTCATTTTGCTGCAGTATTACAGGAGTTCATTGACTAGTGTCAAAAACATTTTGTTGAAAATTCATTGTTTGAAGCAGGACTTCCCAATGCAAACGTTAAGTAATTCTCGTGAGCCTTTAACTGAGCGGAATGATGCAGGATCTGACTAAAATACTGGCGGATACAGCAGGGCCAGCCCCATCCTCAGCCCTTTTTAAACCCTGGGCCCAGCCCCATCCTCACCTCATGGGTCCCACCTGTGCTGCCCCGGGCCACAGCTGGAGCCCACGCCATGGGGAACAGGGGGCCAATTACCCCAACCCTCACAAGCCAGACACAGCCAGCAACCTGGCACAGGCATGGGCACACACCACCACCAAGCTGGTGCTGCCGTGGGCAGATGCTGCCGCCAAGCTGGCACCGGCCTGGCAGACTTGAGTTTACAGCCCAAAGCCGAGGTTGGCCTCTAAACAAGAGAACATGTGAAAGCATCCTTACAGGATGCCAGTCCAGTGGTGTCCACGATAGCTCTCACAGCCTCCCACGTAACAGACAGCTCCCCTCTCCGGGACCATGTTTTGCATGTCCCAGGCCCTCCCCGCACCCATGCTGAAAATCAAACAGAACAATTAAGGACTCTGCTTCATCGCCTCAGCCTCCAAAAGAAGCTTCCTTCCTCTGCTAACGCTCGACACAGATATCCCCATGCTGTTCCTTGAATGCAGGCTGGCCTTGGGTGCCTGTACTGCCAAAGGAAGAGAAAAAGATCGTGCTCTTGTCACGTGCTCCATCATCCTCTTGTTCGTCAAGAAAACAGAAGAAAGCTACCATCGCCCTTGCTACATAGGAGAAATTGGTGCGGGGGACGGCTGAGCCCATCCCCAGAAATGGAAAACTCTGCTATGACCCTGCTTTGCCTTTTGGCGACAGCGCCCGCCATCCGTGTGCCCCAAACAGGCGAGGTCCCGTTCAGGCTGGCATCCGCCACAAAGAGGAGAGGTCCCCTGCGGGCTGAACAGAGTCAACTGAACAGAGTCTTCAGAGGAACTTAGCCGTGCATTCAGTTTACAAGTAAATGCCACCCAAGCAATGGTAGGGGGCATTCTGGCATCTAAAGGAATTCAGGAGTTAATTTAGTATTTCCAATGGAACATTCCATAGGTTGTAAAAACAGCCTTAAAGTCTTCTTCCCTCTTGCACCAACAACGCTTCTTTTACTTCTACTTAAGGGTCCCCTACAACTACTTACTACAGCATGTGTGCCTCCACTATCAATGAAAAATACAAAAATCTCTTCTTTCATTCCCCAGCTTGACTGGAACCAGAGGATCGTCTGGGGAAATTTTAAGAGATTCCTCCGGCCCCCTTCACTCCAACCCAATCTCCGGCATGACTCCAACGGCTGCTTCTGTCTCTCTTTCCCCATTACTCAGACGGCATGGACAATTTTTTTCCAACGGCCCTCTTGCTTACAATTTGCATGCCGATGCATTCCCAGGGGAATGTCATAACCATTTCTACTATTATTTCTACAGCCCCTTCCTCACCCACAAAATTCACCTCCTGTATTTTCTCTCCCTTTTTTCCTGGTCTTCCCTCAAGGCAGCCAACAAAGCAGCTTGCAGCGTTACTCGTCCCCGCTTCTCCTTCTCTTCTATTTCCTCCCGATTATTACGTACCTTAGATGCCATTGAGAAGAACTGTGAGATTGTCATGCCATCCTCGCCCCCTACCTTTTGTCATCTCTTTCTTATATCTGCTGCTGCTGCTTGACCAATAAACAGCGTGTTCAATAACTTTGAATTGCTATCATCTTCCGGATCCCGATCGGTCCATTTTCGAGCTACTTCACACAATCTCTCAGAGAAGGCTGACGGGGTTTCCTTATCCCCCTGCCTTACTTCAGATAGTTTAGCTAAATTCTTAGGCTTTTGCACTCCGTGTTGAATCCCATACAAAATTAACTTCTGATATTCCTTTCCCCTCTCTAATCCCTCACACTTGTGTGTTTGGATCCCACTCCGGATCCTCTTTCGGGAGGTACATATTGGTATTAGGCACCCCACCCCGCCTTGTTGGATCAGTCCCTCTCTAGCCTTCTCTAAAATTGTTCTCCTCTCCTCAGCGGTAAACAAATATTCTAGGAGAGCCTGTACATCTCCCCGGTTAGGACTAGGAGTCGTGATTAACAGTACTATACATTCCTTCTGGATTGTTTCCATAGGATCCCACTGCCCGTTTGCAGTTTAATAAATCAGAAGCAGTAAAAGGTACGTGTACGGATACCGGTGCTCCCTCAGGCCCTACAGCCTGTCTGAGGGGAGCTCAAACTATGGGTTTCTCTCCCCTTGTTCTTTTACAGATAGCACTCACAACTCCATCACCACTTGAGCTATCAGATTTGGGCTCTTTGGGGGGAGCTACCAACAGCTGAATATCCTCTTCTGAATTTTCCCATTCAATACAACGAGGTTTTCCCTTTTTCTCTTTTAACACATATATGCCAATCCGATGTTTAGCGTCCACTAAACCACCTTTCTTCCTAATATCCCAATCGCGTCTTAACGAAAAAAACATATCCACAGAAGGCATTTCATCCCATTTTTCAGTTCCCCGACAACACAACATTAATTCCGATATAGTGTTATATTTCAAGGATCCATTCTCAGGCTGTTTTTCACCATCTTCCCATGGATATTGTGGCCACCGTTGATTACAATATCGTTTTAGCTGATTTTTAGTCATGGCATCTCCCCCAAATTTCTTGCAATGCTTCAGGATGCATCCTAGAGGAGAGCAAAGGGCTGCCTCCTGGGAAGCAGCAGCACCCATACCGGTACCGAAAAACCCAGCATTTCTATACAAACCAGAACGAGGGACGTCTCCCTCCGTTACTCAGAACAGGACAGCGTGGAGAAACAAACAGAACTACGCTACTGCCACCTGTCTTTCCTGGTGCGTCTTATGCAGAGCCCAGAACAGAACACAGGCCGCCTGCTTCCCGAGACATCTTGGCCCCTACCCCCTTTTCTCCTAGCCCCAAAAAACACCTCTTTTCAGGAGCATTGCACCCTTTTGTCACTTACCGCCCGACCGCAGGGGAGGAGCTGAAGGAGTCCCCAGGCAACAGGTCGGTGCGCGCTGGAGTCCGCTCAGGCCTCTTCTCCCCGTCGGATGCGGCAAGACGAACCGGGCGAGGCTGTCAGCTCGGTCCCATCTGGGGTGTCAAAACTGTTATCCCACAAGCGTGAGGTCGTTTACCCGGTATGCGGGACGCCAATATACACACAGGGCAGAGGTGTTTTTATGGCATGTCTGCGCAGAGATGGGTGCTAGGTGGTAGCTCCGCAAAGCTAGCACAAAGTTCGCTCCTACAAGTACAGTATTGATACGGTCTAGCTATGCATACGCATAAGTAATTACACAAAGCAGTTTTCTATTGGTCTACATTTCTCTTATTTCAACTTCAAGCTACAGCGCGACTTTAACATGCTGCGCACGCTCAGAGGCGAGGGCGCTCTGCTTGGGCTGGTGTCTCCAGCTCGAGGGCTGTGACTTTTAGTATCATAAGGAGGATAGTTTGGCGGGAGGGTGCTTCTTATCACACTCCTACTAGTTGTTTCGGATGGTTCCCAAAACATTTCCATTAGCTTACCTATTTCTTCAGGATGTGCTTCTCTCCCAAGGACAGTAATTCTTGTTTAGACGTTCCACTTCCCAGACTCAATCCTCCTTATCAGTTTGACGTAAGCCCTGACCTTCCACCAGCTCCTGGGAGACGACACCGTCAGACTACAAGACGACCGTTCTTTTATGCCAGTCAGTGCGTTCAGAATTAGGAACAGAAAGAACAGGGCAAGCTAAACACCCACGCAAGCCTCATATCCCTAAGAAATGATTAGAAAAACCCAAACGACCCCCATTTGAGATTGCGTTGGCTTAGGGACTGCCTCCTTCAAGTGCCAGAGCGGACCGGTGGAATCAGTCACAGAATTCAGCTGCCTACCAGGAGACAGCCCTCGTCCTCGCAAGGTAAATGTTTCAAAACATGGTGCTATTTTCCGATTTTATCAACTACAGCGGGCTTGCCCTACCAGCGCGAGTTGAGGACATTTTCCTGTGGGTTCATTTGACACTACAGTCAGCTTTGAGCAGGTACAAGCAACCAAGCGCGAGATAGAAAGTCAGCTAAGAGACCAGCTGCCGTACAAAACTTGTTCAAGATCGTGCCTGCGGGAACGGCACAAAGCCCACGATGACTGAACAAGTATGTCGGAGGCCCTACGGCAAACAGCGCCGACGTTTCGTGAAGCTCTTTTCCTGTCAAGAAAAGGGCCTTTTATGCAGTATCTCTACTGGAATTCAGGCTGCTTCCTACGCATTCTGGCAAGTTAGCTTTCACAGAAACCCCGAGAACTTCAACCACCAAGCTACATTTGTCATTCTTGCTCTCTACCTACGGGGGATTTCAGCGAATCAGAACACCACTTAAAGCAAAATTCTGGGTCTGTTTCACGCCAATCAAATAGCTAAGCCATGGACAGGGGTCTGTAGAAAGACAACGACTTTCAAAGATAAAGACAGGAGAGTACTCACTTTTCTGAAATTTCTTCCAGTCGTTCCATTGATTTAGCAGCCCAACCCAGCCGTCGAAATTCTGGTGCAACAGAGAGAGCAGCAGCACGTCCACGCCATTCTCCCCTAGCCACAGAGCCTTCCGCTTTGCCCATTCCTGCCAACAGCCAGAGCATCGGCACCGTAGCACCTTGGCAATAACGCACCTCCCATAGCTACACACCTTCACAAAAGAACCGAGCAGGGTGTAAACAAACATTGCAATGCTTGCGGTAAGGGCTCAAACAGGGACGCCTATGTTATCACTCTGAGATTCAACAACCACTAAAAATGTCATTTTGCTGCAGTATTACAGGAGTTCATTGACTAGTGTCAAAAACATTTTGTTGAAAATTCATTGTTTGAAGCAGGACTTCCCAATGCAAACGTTAAGTAATTCTCGTGAGCCTTTAACTGAGCGGAATGATGCAGGATCTGACTAAAATAATGGCGGATACAGCAGGGCCAGCCCCATCCTCAGCCCTTTTTAAACCCTGGGCCCAGCCCCATCCTCACCTCATGGGTCCCACCTGTGCTGCCCCGGGCCACAGCTGGAGCCCACGCCATGGGGAACAGGGGGCCAATTACCCCAACCCTCACAAGCCAGACACAGCCAGCAACCTGGCACAGGCATGGGCACACACCACCACCAAGCTGGTGCTGCCGTGGGCAGATGCTGCCGCCAAGCTGGCACCGGCCTGGCAGACTTGAGTTTACAGCCCAAAGCCGAGGTTGGCCTCTAAACAAGAGAACATGTGAAAGCATCCTTACAGGATGCCAGTCCAGTGGTGTCCACGATAGCTCTCACAGCCTCCCACGTAACAGACAGCTCCCCTCTCCGGGACCATGTTTTGCATGTCCCAGGCCCTCCCCGCACCCATGCTGAAAATCAAACAGAACAATTAAGGACTCTGCTTCATCGCCTCAGCCTCCAAAAGAAGCTTCCTTCCTCTGCTAACGCTCGACACAGATATCCCCATGCTGTTCCTTGAATGCAGGCTGGCCTTGGGTGCCTGTACTGCCAAAGGAAGAGAAAAAGATCGTGCTCTTGTCACGTGCTCCATCATCCTCTTGTTCGTCAAGAAAACAGAAGAAAGCTACCATCGCCCTTGCTACATAGGAGAAATTGGTGCGGGGGACGGCTGAGCCCATCCCCAGAAATGGAAAACTCTGCTATGACCCTGCTTTGCCTTTTGGCGACAGCGCCCGCCATCCGTGTGCCCCAAACAGGCGAGGTCCCGTTCAGGCTGGCATCCGCCACAAAGAGGAGAGGTCCCCTGCGGGCTGAACAGAGTCAACTGAACAGAGTCTTCAGAGGAACTTAGCCGTGCATTCAGTTTACAAGTAAATGCCACCCAAGCAATGGTAGGGGGCATTCTGGCATCTAAAGGAATTCAGGAGTTAATTTAGTATTTCCAATGGAACATTCCATAGGTTGTAAAAACAGCCTTAAAGTCTTCTTCCCTCTTGCACCAACAACGCTTCTTTTACTTCTACTTAAGGGTCCCCTACAACTACTTACTACAGCATGTGTGCCTCCACTATCAATGAAAAATACAAAAATCTCTTCTTTCATTCCCCAGCTTGACTGGAACCAGAGGATCGTCTGGGGAAATTTTAAGAGATTCCTCCGGCCCCCTTCACTCCAACCCAATCTCCGGCATGACTCCAACGGCTGCTTCTGTCTCTCTTTCCCCATTACTCAGACGGCATGGACAATTTTTTTCCAACGGCCCTCTTGCTTACAATTTGCATGCCGATGCATTCCCAGGGGAATGTCATAACCATTTCTACTATTATTTCTACAGCCCCTTCCTCACCCACAAAATTCACCTCCTGTATTTTCTCTCCCTTTTTTCCTGGTCTTCCCTCAAGGCAGCCAACAAAGCAGCTTGCAGCGTTACTCGTCCCCGCTTCTCCTTCTCTTCTATTTCCTCCCGATTATTACGTACCTTAGATGCCATTGAGAAGAACTGTGAGATTGTCATGCCATCCTCGCCCCCTAGCTTTTGTCATCTCTTTCTTATATCTGCTGCTGCTGCTTGACCAATAAACAGCGTGTTCAATAACTTTGAATTGCTATCATCTTCCGGATCCCGATCGGTCCATTTTCGAGCTACTTCACACAATCTCTCAGAGAAGGCTGACGGGGTTTCCTTATCCCCCTGCCTTACTTCAGATAGTTTAGCTAAATTCTTAGGCTTTTGCACTCCGTGTTGAATCCCATACAAAATTAACTTCTGATATTCCTTTCCCCTCTCTAATCCCTCACACTTGTGTGTTTGGATCCCACTCCGGATCCTCTTTCGGGAGGTACATATTGGTATTAGGCACCCCACCCCGCCTTGTTGGATCAGTCCCTCTCTAGCCTTCTCTAAAATTGTTCTCCTCTCCTCAGCGGTAAACAAATATTCTAGGAGAGCCTGTACATCTCCCCGGTTAGGACTAGGAGTCGTGATTAACAGTACTATACATTCCTTCTGGATTGTTTCCATAGGATCCCACTGCCCGTTTGCAGTTTAATAAATCAGAAGCAGTAAAAGGTACGTGTACGGATACCGGTGCTCCCTCAGGCCCTACAGCCTGTCTGAGGGGAGCTCAAACTATGGGTTTCTCTCCCCTTGTTCTTTTACAGATAGCACTCACAACTCCATCACCACTTGAGCTATCAGATTTGGGCTCTTTGGGGGGAGCTACCAACAGCTGAATATCCTCTTCTGAATTTTCCCATTCAATACAACGAGGTTTTCCCTTTTTCTCTTTTAACACATATATGCCAATCCGATGTTTAGCGTCCACTAAACCACCTTTCTTCCTAATATCCCAATCGCGTCTTAACGAAAAAAACATATCCACAGAAGGCATTTCATGCCATTTTTCAGTTCCCCGACAACACAACACTAATTCCGATATAGTGTTATATTTCAAGGATCCATTCTCAGGCTGTTTTTCACCATCTTCCCATGGATATTGTGGCCACCGTTGATTACAATATCGTTTTAGCTGATTTTTAGTCATGGCATCTCCCCCAAATTTCTTGCAATGCTTCAGGATGCATCCTAGAGGAGAGCAAAGGGCTGCCTCCTGGGAAGCAGCAGCACCCATACCGGTACCGAAAAACCCAGCATTTCTATACAAACCAGAACGAGGGACGTCTCCCTCCGTTACTCAGAACAGGACAGCGTGGAGAAACAAACAGAACTACGCTACTGCCACCTGTCTTTCCTGGTGCGTCTTATGCAGAGCCCAGAACAGAACACAGGCCGCCTGCTTCCCGAGACATCTTGGCCCCTACCCCCTTTTCTCCTAGCCCCAAAAAACACCTCTTTTCAGGAGCATTGCACCCTTTTGTCACTTACCGCCCGACCGCAGGGGAGGAGCTGAAGGAGTCCCCAGGCAACAGGTCGGTGCGCGCTGGAGTCCGCTCAGGCCTCTTCTCCCCGTCGGATGCGGCAAGACGAACCGGGCGAGGCTGTCAGCTCGGTCCCATCTGGGGTGTCAAAACTGTTATCCCACAAGCGTGAGGTCGTTTACCCGGTATGCGGGACGCCAATATACACACAGGGCAGAGGTGTTTTTATGGCATGTCTGCGCAGAGATGGGTGCTAGGTGGTAGCTCCGCAAAGCTAGCACAAAGTTCGCTCCTACAAGTACAGTATTGATACGGTCTAGCTATGCATATGCATAAGTAATTACACAAAGCAGTTTTCTATTGGTCTACATTTCTCTTATTTCAACTTCAAGCTACAGCGCGACTTTAACATGCTGCGCACGCTCAGAGGCGAGGGCGCTCTGCTTGGGCTGGTGTCTCCAGCTCGAGGGCTGTGACTTTTAGTATCATAAGGAGGATAGTTTGGCGGGAGGGTGCTTCTTATCACACTCCTACTAGTTGTTTCGGATGGTTCCCAAAACATTTCCATTAGCTCACCTATTTCTTCAGGATGTGCTTCTCTCCCAAGGACAGTAATTCTTGTTTAGACGTTCCACTTCCCAGACTCAATCCTCCTTATCAGTTTGACGTAAGCCCTGACCTTCCACCAGCTCCTGGGAGACGACACCGTCAGACTACAAGACGACCGTTCTTTTATGCCAGTCAGTGCGTTCAGAATTAGGAACAGAAAGAACAGGGCAAGCTAAACACCCACGCAAGCCTCATATCCCTAAGAAATGATTAGAAAAACCCAAACGACCCCCATTTGAGATTGCGTTGGCTTAGGGACTGCCTCCTTCAAGTGCCAGAGCGGACCGGTGGAATCAGTCACAGAATTCAGCTGCCTACCAGGAGACAGCCCTCGTCCTCGCAAGGTAAATGTTTCAAAACATGGTGCTATTTTCCGATTTTATCAACTACAGCGGGCTTGCCCTACCAGCGCGAGTTGAGGACATTTTCCTGTGGGTTCATTTGACACTACAGTCAGCTTTGAGCAGGTACAAGCAACCAAGCGCGAGATAGAAAGTCAGCTAAGAGACCAGCTGCCGTACAAAACTTGTTCAAGATCGTGCCTGCGGGAACGGCACAAAGCCCACGATGACTGAACAAGTATGTCGGAGGCCCTACGGCAAACAGCGCCGACGTTTCGTGAAGCTCTTTTCCTGTCAAGAAAAGGGCCTTTTATGCAGTATCTCTACTGGAATTCAGGCTGCTTCCTACGCATTCTGGCAAGTTAGCTTTCACAGAAACCCCGAGAACTTCAACCACCAAGCTACATTTGTCATTCTTGCTCTCTACCTACGGGGGATTTCAGTGAATCAGAACACCACTTAAAGCAAAATTCTGGGTCTGTTTCACGCCAATCAAATAGCTAAGCCATGGACAGGGGTCTGTAGAAAGACAACGACTTTCAAAGATAAAGACAGGAGAGTACTCACTTTTCTGAAATTTCTTCCGGTCGTTCCATTGATTTAGCAGCCCAACCCAGCCGTCGAAATTCTGGTGCAACAGAGAGAGCAGCAGCACGTCCACGCCATTCTCCCCTAGCCACAGAGCCTTCCGCTTTGCCCATTCCTGCCAACAGCCAGAGCATCGGCACCGTAGCACCTTGGCAATAACGCACCTCCCATAGCTACACACCTTCACAAAAGAACCGAGCAGGGTGTAAACAAACATTGCAATGCTTGCGGTAAGGGCTCAAACAGGGACGCCTATGTTATCACTCTGAGATTCAACAACCACTAAAAATGTCATTTTGCTGCAGTATTACAGGAGTTCATTGACTAGCGTCAAAAACATTTTGTTGAAAATTCATTGTTTGAAGCAGGACTTCCCAATGCAAACGTTAAGTAATTCTCGTGAGCCTTTAACTGAGCGGAATGATGCAGGATCTGACTAAAATACTGGCGGATACAGCAGGGCCAGCCCCATCCTCAGCCCTTTTTAAACCCTGGGCCCAGCCCCATCCTCACCTCATGGGTCCCACCTGTGCTGCCCCGGGCCACAGCTGGAGCCCACGCCATGGGGAACAGGGGGCCAATTACCCCAACCCTCACAAGCCAGACACAGCCAGCAACCTGGCACAGGCATGGGCACACACCACCACCAAGCTGGTGCTGCCGTGGGCAGATGCTGCCGCCAAGCTGGCACCGGCCTGGCAGACTTGAGTTTACAGCCCAAAGCCGAGGTTGGCCTCTAAACAAGAGAACATGTGAAAGCATCCTTACAGGATGCCAGTCCAGTGGTGTCCACGATAGCTCTCACAGCCTCCCACGTAACAGACAGCTCCCCTCTCCGGGACCATGTTTTGCATGTCCCAGGCCCTCCCCGCACCCATGCTGAAAATCAAACAGAACAATTAAGGACTCTGCTTCATCGCCTCAGCCTCCAAAAGAAGCTTCCTTCCTCTGCTAACGCTCGACACAGATATCCCCATGCTGTTCCTTGAATGCAGGCTGGCCTTGGGTGCCTGTACTGCCAAAGGAAGAGAAAAAGATCGTGCTCTTGTCACGTGCTCCATCATCCTCTTGTTCGTCAAGAAAACAGAAGAAAGCTACCATCGCCCTTGCTACATAGGAGAAATTGGTGCGGGGGACGGCTGAGCCCATCCCCAGAAATGGAAAACTCTGCTATGACCCTGCTTTGCCTTTTGGCGACAGCGCCCGCCATCCGTGTGCCCCAAACAGGCGAGGTCCCGTTCAGGCTGGCATCCGCCACAAAGAGGAGAGGTCCCCTGCGGGCTGAACAGAGTCAACTGAACAGAGTCTTCAGAGGAACTTAGCCGTGCATTCAGTTTACAAGTAAATGCCACCCAAGCAATGGTAGGGGGCATTCTGGCATCTAAAGGAATTCAGGAGTTAATTTAGTATTTCCAATGGAACATTCCATAGGTTGTAAAAACAGCCTTAAAGTCTTCTTCCCTCTTGCACCAACAACGCTTCTTTTACTTCTACTTAAGGGTCCCCTACAACTACTTACTACAGCATGTGTGCCTCCACTATCAATGAAAAATACAAAAATCTCTTCTTTCATTCCCCAGCTTGACTGGAACCAGAGGATCGTCTGGGGAAATTTTAAGAGATTCCTCCGGCCCCCTTCACTCCAACCCAATCTCCGGCATGACTCCAACGGCTGCTTCTGTCTCTCTTTCCCCATTACTCAGACGGCATGGACAATTTTTTTCCAACGGCCCTCTTGCTTACAATTTGCATGCCGATGCATTCCCAGGGGAATGTCATAACCATTTCTACTATTATTTCTACAGCCCCTTCCTCACCCACAAAATTCACCTCCTGTATTTTCTCTCCCTTTTTTCCTGGTCTTCCCTCAAGGCAGCCAACAAAGCAGCTTGCAGCGTTACTCGTCCCCGCTTCTCCTTCTCTTCTATTTCCTCCCGATTATTACGTACCTTAGATGCCATTGAGAAGAACTGTGAGATTGTCATGCCATCCTCGCCCCCTAGCTTTTGTCATCTCTTTCTTATATCTGCTGCTGCTGCTTGACCAATAAACAGCGTGTTAAATAACTTTGAATTGCTATCATCTTCCGGATCCCGATCGGTCCATTTTCGAGCTACTTCACACAATCTCTCAGAGAAGGCTGACGGGGTTTCCTTATCCCCCTGCCTTACTTCAGATAGTTTAGCTAAATTCTTAGGCTTTTGCACTCCGTGTTGAATCCCATACAAAATTAACTTCTGATATTCCTTTCCCCTCTCTAATCCCTCACACTTGTGTGTTTGGATCCCACTCCGGATCCTCTTTCGGGAGGTACATATTGGTATTAGGCACCCCACCCCGCCTTGTTGGATCAGTCCCTCTCTAGCCTTCTCTAAAATTGTTCTCCTCTCCTCAGCGGTAAACAAATATTCTAGGAGAGCCTGTACATCTCCCCGGTTAGGACTAGGAGTCGTGATTAACAGTACTATACATTCCTTCTGGATTGTTTCCATAGGATCCCACTGCCCGTTTGCAGTTTAATAAATCACAAGCAGTAAAAGGTACGTGTACGGATACCGGTGCTCCCTCAGGCCCTACAGCCTGTCTGAGGGGAGCTCAAACTATGGGTTTCTCTCCCCTTGTTCTTTTACAGATAGCACTCACAACTCCATCACCACTTGAGCTATCAGATTTGGGCTCTTTGGGGGGAGCTACCAACAGCTGAATATCCTCTTCTGAATTTTCCCATTCAATACAACGAGGTTTTCCCTTTTTCTCTTTTAACACATATATGCCAATCCGATGTTTAGCGTCCACTAAACCACCTTTCTTCCTAATATCCCAATCGCGTCTTAACGAAAAAAACATATCCACAGAAGGCATTTCATCCCATTTTTCAGTTCCCCGACAACACAACATTAATTCCGATATAGTGTTATATTTCAAGGATCCATTCTCAGGCTGTTTTTCACCATCTTCCCATGGATATTGTGGCCACCGTTGATTACAATATCGTTTTAGCTGATTTTTAGTCATGGCATCTCCCCCAAATTTCTTGCAATGCTTCAGGATGCATCCTAGAGGAGAGCAAAGGGCTGCCTCCTGGGAAGCAGCAGCACCCATACCGGTACCGAAAAACCCAGCATTTCTATACAAACCAGAACGAGGGACGTCTCCCTCCGTTACTCAGAACAGGACAGCGTGGAGAAACAAACAGAACTACGCTACTGCCACCTGTCTTTCCTGGTGCGTCTTATGCAGAGCCCAGAACAGAACACAGGCCGCCTGCTTCCCGAGACATCTTGGCCCCTACCCCCTTTTCTCCTAGCCCCAAAAAACACCTCTTTTCAGGAGCATTGCACCCTTTTGTCACTTACCGCCCGACCGCAGGGGAGGAGCTGAAGGAGTCCCCAGGCAACAGGTCGGTGCGCGCTGGAGTCCGCTCAGGCCTCTTCTCCCCGTCGGATGCGGCAAGACGAACCGGGCGAGGCTGTCAGCTCGGTCCCATCTGGGGTGTCAAAACTGTTATCCCACAAGCGTGAGGTCGTTTACCCGGTGTGCGGGACGCCAATATACACACAGGGCAGAGGTGTTTTTATGGCATGTCTGCGCAGAGATGGGTGCTAGGTGGTAGCTCCGCAAAGCTAGCACAAAGTTCGCTCCTACAAGTACAGTATTGATACGGTCTAGCTATGCATATGCATAAGTAATTACACAAAGCAGTTTTCTATTGGTCTACATTTCTCTTATTTCAACTTCAAGCTACAGCGCGACTTTAACATGCTGCGCACGCTCAGAGGCGAGGGCGCTCTGCTTGGGCTGGTGTCTCCAGCTCGAGGGCTGTGACTTTTAGTATCATAAGGAGGATAGTTTGGCGGGAGGGTGCTTCTTATCACACTCCTACTAGTTGTTTCGGATGGTTCCCAAAACATTTCCATTAGCTTACCTATTTCTTCAGGATGTGCTTCTCTCCCAAGGACAGTAATTCTTGTTTAGACGTTCCACTTCCCAGACTCAATCCTCTTTATCAGTTTGACGTAAGCCCTGACCTTCCACCAGCTCCTGGGAGACGACACCGTCAGACTACAAGACGACCGTTCTTTTATGCCAGTCAGTGCGTTCAGAATTAGGAACAGAAAGAACAGGGCAAGCTAAACACCCACGCAAGCCTCATATCCCTAAGAAATGATTAGAAAAACCCAAACGACCCCCATTTGAGATTGCGTTGGCTTAGGGACTGCCTCCTTCAAGTGCCAGAGCGGACCGGTGGAATCAGTCACAGAATTCAGCTGCCTACCAGGAGACAGCCCTCGTCCTCGCAAGGCAAATGTTTCAAAACATGGTGCTATTTTCCGATTTTATCAACTACAGCGGGCTTGCCCTACCAGCGCGAGTTGAGGACATTTTCCTGTGGGTTCATTTGACACTACAGTCAGCTTTGAGCAGGTACAAGCAACCAAGCGCGAGATAGAAAGTCAGCTAAGATACCAGCTGCCGTACAAAACTTGTTCAAGATCGTGCCTGCGGGAACGGCACAAAGCCCACGATGACTGAACAAGTATGTCGGAGGCCCTACGGCAAACAGCGCCGATGTTTCGTGAAGCTCTTTTCCTGTCAAGAAAAGGGCCTTTTATGCAGTATCTCTACTGGAATTCAGGCTGCTTCCTACGCATTCTGGCAAGTTAGCTTTCACAGAAACCCCGAGAACTTCAACCACCAAGCTACATTTGTCATTCTTGCTCTCTACCTACGGGGGATTTCAGCGAATCAGAACACCACTTAAAGCAAAATTCTGGGTCTGTTTCACGCCAATCAAATAGCTAAGCCATGGACAGGGGTCTGTAGAAAGACAACGACTTTCAAAGATAAAGACAGGAGAGTACTCACTTTTCTGAAATTTCTTCCGGTCGTTCCATTGATTTAGCAGCCCAACCCAGCCGTCGAAATTCTGGTGCAACAGAGAGAGCAGCAGCACGTCCACGCCATTCTCCCCTAGCCACAGAGCCTTCCGCTTTGCCCATTCCTGCCAACAGCCAGAGCATCGGCACCGTAGCACCTTGGCAATAACGCACCTCCCATAGCTACACACCTTCACAAAAGAACCGAGCAGGGTGTAAACAAACATTGCAATGCTTGCGGTAAGGGCTCAAACAGGGACGCCTATGTTATCACTCTGAGATTCAACAACCACTAAAAATGTCATTTTGCTGCAGTATTACAGGAGTTCATTGACTAGTGTCAAAAACATTTTGTTGAAAATTCATTGTTTGAAGCAGGACTTCCCAATGCAAACGTTAAGTAATTCTCGTGAGCCTTTAACTGAGCGGAATGATGCAGGATCTGACTAAAATACTGGCGGATACAGCAGGGCCAGCCCCATCCTCAGCCCTTTTTAAACCCTGGGCCCAGCCCCATCCTCACCTCATGGGTCCCACCTGTGCTGCCCCGGGCCACAGCTGGAGCCCACGCCATGGGGAACAGGGGGCCAATTACCCCAACCCTCACAAGCCAGACACAGCCAGCAACCTGGCACAGGCATGGGCACACACCACCACCAAGCTGGTGCTGCCGTGGGCAGATGCTGCCGCCAAGCTGGCACCGGCCTGGCAGACTTGAGTTTACAGCCCAAAGCCGAGGTTGGCCTCTAAACAAGAGAACATGTGAAAGCATCCTTACAGGATGCCAGTCCAGTGGTGTCCACGATAGCTCTCACAGCCTCCCACGTAACAGACAGCTCCCCTCTCCGGGACCATGTTTTGCATGTCCCAGGCCCTCCCCGCACCCATGCTGAAAATCAAACAGAACAATTAAGGACTCTGCTTCATCGCCTCAGCCTCCAAAAGAAGCTTCCTTCCTCTGCTAACGCTCGACACAGATATCCCCATGCTGTTCCTTGAATGCAGGCTGGCCTTGGGTGCCTGTACTGCCAAAGGAAGAGAAAAAGATCGTGCTCTTGTCACGTGCTCCATCATCCTCTTGTTCGTCAAGAAAACAGAAGAAAGCTACCATCGCCCTTGCTACATAGGAGAAATTGGTGCGGGGGACGGCTGAGCCCATCCCCAGAAATGGAAAACTCTGCTATGACCCTGCTTTGCCTTTTGGCGACAGCGCCCGCCATCCGTGTGCCCCAAACAGGCGAGGTCCCGTTCAGGCTGGCATCCGCCACAAAGAGGAGAGGTCCCCTGCGGGCTGAACAGAGTCAACTGAACAGAGTCTTCAGAGGAACTTAGCCGTGCATTCAGTTTACAAGTAAATGCCACCCAAGCAATGGTAGGGGGCATTCTGGCATCTAAAGGAATTCAGGAGTTAATTTAGTATTTCCAATGGAACATTCCATAGGTTGTAAAAACAGCCTTAAAGTCTTCTTCCCTCTTGCACCAACAACGCTTCTTTTACTTCTACTTAAGGGTCCCCTACAACTACTTACTACAGCATGTGTGCCTCCACTATCAATGAAAAATACAAAAATCTCTTCTTTCATTCCCCAGCTTGACTGGAACCAGAGGATCGTCTGGGGAAATTTTAAGAGATTCCTCCGGCCCCCTTCACTCCAACCCAATCTCCGGCATGACTCCAACGGCTGCTTCTGTCTCTCTTGCCCCATTACTCAGACGGCATGGACAATTTTTTTCCAACGGCCCTCTTGCTTACAATTTGCATGCCGATGCATTCCCAGGGGAATGTCATAACCATTTCTACTATTATTTCTACAGCCCCTTCCTCACCCACAAAATTCACCTCCTGTATCTTCTCTCCCTTTTTTCCTGGTCTTCCCTCAAGGCAGCCAACAAAGCAGCTTGCAGCGTTACTCGTCCCCGCTTCTCCTTCTCTTCTATTTCCTCCCGATTATTACGTACCTTAGATGCCATTGAGAAGAACTGTGAGATTGTCATGCCATCCTCGCCCCCTACCTTTTGTCATCTCTTTCTTATATCTGCTGCTGCTGCTTGACCAATAAACAGCGTGTTCAATAACTTTGAATTGCTATCATCTTCCGGATCCCGATCGGTCCATTTTCGAGCTACTTCACACAATCTCTCAGAGAAGGCTGACGGGGTTTCCTTATCCCCCTGCCTTACTTCAGATAGTTTAGCTAAATTCTTAGGCTTTTGCACTCCGTGTTGAATCCCATACAAAATTAACTTCTGATATTCCTTTCCCCTCTCTAATCCCTCACACTTGTGTGTTTGGATCCCACTCCGGATCCTCTTTCGGGAGGTACATATTGGTATTAGGCACCCCACCCCGCCTTGTTGGATCAGTCCCTCTCTAGCCTTCTCTAAAATTGTTCTCCTCTCCTCAGCGGTAAACAAATATTCTAGGAGAGCCTGTACATCTCCCCGGTTAGGACTAGGAGTCGTGATTAACAGTACTATACATTCCTTCTGGATTGTTTCCATAGGATCCCACTGCCCGTTTGCAGTTTAATAAATCAGAAGCAGTAAAAGGTACGTGTACGGATACCGGTGCTCCCTCAGGCCCTACAGCCTGTCTGAGGGGAGCTCAAACTATGGGTTTCTCTCCCCTTGTTCTTTTACAGATAGCACTCACAACTCCATCACCACTTGAGCTATCAGATTTGGGCTCTTTGGGGGGAGCTACCAACAGCTGAATATCCTCTTCTGAATTTTCCCATTCAATACAACGAGGTTTTCCCTTTTTCTCTTTTAACACATATATGCCAATCCGATGTTTAGCGTCCACTAAACCACCTTTCTTCCTAATATCCCAATCGCGTCTTAACGAAAAAAACATATCCACAGAAGGCATTTCATCCCATTTTTCAGTTCCCCGACAACACAACATTAATTCCGATATAGTGTTATATTTCAAGGATCCATTCTCAGGCTGTTTTTCACCATCTTCCCATGGATATTGTGGCCACCGTTGATTACAATATCGTTTTAGCTGATTTTTAGTCATGGCATCTCCCCCAAATTTCTTGCAATGCTTCAGGATGCATCCTAGAGGAGAGCAAAGGGCTGCCTCCTGGGAAGCAGCAGCACCCATACCGGTACCGAAAAACCCAGCATTTCTATACAAACCAGAACGAGGGACGTCTCCCTCCGTTACTCAGAACAGGACAGCGTGGAGAAACAAACAGAACTACGCTACTGCCACCTGTCTTTCCTGGTGCGTCTTATGCAGAGCCCAGAACAGAACACAGGCCGCCTGCTTCCCGAGACATCTTGGCCCCTACCCCCTTTTCTCCTAGCCCCAAAAAACACCTCTTTTCAGGAGCATTGCACCCTTTTGTCACTTACCGCCCGACCGCAGGGGAGGAGCTGAAGGAGTCCCCAGGCAACAGGTCGGTGCGCGCTGGAGTCCGCTCAGGCCTCTTCTCCCCGTCGGATGCGGCAAGACGAACCGGGCGAGGCTGTCAGCTCGGTCCCATCTGGGGTGTCAAAACTGTTATCCCACAAGCGTGAGGTCGTTTACCCGGTGTGCGGGACGCCAATATACACACAGGGCAGAGGTGTTTTTATGGCATGTCTGCGCAGAGATGGGTGCTAGGTGGTAGCTCCGCAAAGCTAGCACAAAGTTCGCTCCTACAAGTACAGTATTGATACGGTCTAGCTATGCATATGCATAAGTAATTACACAAAGCAGTTTTCTATTGGTCTACATTTCTCTTATTTCAACTTCAAGCTACAGCGCGACTTTAACATGCTGCGCACGCTCAGAGGCGAGGGCGCTCTGCTTGGGCTGGTGTCTCCAGCTCGAGGGCTGTGACTTTTAGTATCATAAGGAGGATAGTTTGGCGGGAGGGTGCTTCTTATCACACTCCTACTAGTTGTTTCGGATGGTTCCCAAAACATTTCCATTAGCTTACCTATTTCTTCAGGATGTGCTTCTCTCCCAAGGACAGTAATTCTTGTTTAGACGTTCCACTTCCCAGACTCAATCCTCTTTATCAGTTTGACGTAAGCCCTGACCTTCCACCAGCTCCTGGGAGACGACACCGTCAGACTACAAGACGACCGTTCTTTTATGCCAGTCAGTGCGTTCAGAATTAGGAACAGAAAGAACAGGGCAAGCTAAACACCCACGCAAGCCTCATATCCCTAAGAAATGATTAGAAAAACCCAAACGACCCCCATTTGAGATTGCGTTGGCTTAGGGACTGCCTCCTTCAAGTGCCAGAGCGGACCGGTGGAATCAGTCACAGAATTCAGCTGCCTACCAGGAGACAGCCCTCGTCCTCGCAAGGCAAATGTTTCAAAACATGGTGCTATTTTCCGATTTTATCAACTACAGCGGGCTTGCCCTACCAGCGCGAGTTGAGGACATTTTCCTGTGGGTTCATTTGACACTACAGTCAGCTTTGAGCAGGTACAAGCAACCAAGCGCGAGATAGAAAGTCAGCTAAGATACCAGCTGCCGTACAAAACTTGTTCAAGATCGTGCCTGCGGGAACGGCACAAAGCCCACGATGACTGAACAAGTATGTCGGAGGCCCTACGGCAAACAGCGCCGATGTTTCGTGAAGCTCTTTTCCTGTCAAGAAAAGGGCCTTTTATGCAGTATCTCTACTGGAATTCAGGCTGCTTCCTACGCATTCTGGCAAGTTAGCTTTCACAGAAACCCCGAGAACTTCAACCACCAAGCTACATTTGTCATTCTTGCTCTCTACCTACGGGGGATTTCAGCGAATCAGAACACCACTTAAAGCAAAATTCTGGGTCTGTTTCACGCCAATCAAATAGCTAAGCCATGGACAGGGGTCTGTAGAAAGACAACGACTTTCAAAGATAAAGACAGGAGAGTACTCACTTTTCTGAAATTTCTTCCGGTCGTTCCATTGATTTAGCAGCCCAACCCAGCCGTCGAAATTCTGGTGCAACAGAGAGAGCAGCAGCACGTCCACGCCATTCTCCCCTAGCCACAGAGCCTTCCGCTTTGCCCATTCCTGCCAACAGCCAGAGCATCGGCACCGTAGCACCTTGGCAATAACGCACCTCCCATAGCTACACACCTTCACAAAAGAACCGAGCAGGGTGTAAACAAACATTGCAATGCTTGCGGTAAGGGCTCAAACAGGGACGCCTATGTTATCACTCTGAGATTCAACAACCACTAAAAATGTCATTTTGCTGCAGTATTACAGGAGTTCATTGACTAGTGTCAAAAACATTTTGTTGAAAATTCATTGTTTGAAGCAGGACTTCCCAATGCAAACGTTAAGTAATTCTCGTGAGCCTTTAACTGAGCGGAATGATGCAGGATCTGACTAAAATACTGGCGGATACAGCAGGGCCAGCCCCATCCTCAGCCCTTTTTAAACCCTGGGCCCAGCCCCATCCTCACCTCATGGGTCCCACCTGTGCTGCCCCGGGCCACAGCTGGAGCCCACGCCATGGGGAACAGGGGGCCAATTACCCCAACCCTCACAAGCCAGACACAGCCAGCAACCTGGCACAGGCATGGGCACACACCACCACCAAGCTGGTGCTGCCGTGGGCAGATGCTGCCGCCAAGCTGGCACCGGCCTGGCAGACTTGAGTTTACAGCCCAAAGCCGAGGTTGGCCTCTAAACAAGAGAACATGTGAAAGCATCCTTACAGGATGCCAGTCCAGTGGTGTCCACGATAGCTCTCACAGCCTCCCACGTAACAGACAGCTCCCCTCTCCGGGACCATGTTTTGCATGTCCCAGGCCCTCCCCGCACCCATGCTGAAAATCAAACAGAACAATTAAGGACTCTGCTTCATCGCCTCAGCCTCCAAAAGAAGCTTCCTTCCTCTGCTAACGCTCGACACAGATATCCCCATGCTGTTCCTTGAATGCAGGCTGGCCTTGGGTGCCTGTACTGCCAAAGGAAGAGAAAAAGATCGTGCTCTTGTCACGTGCTCCATCATCCTCTTGTTCGTCAAGAAAACAGAAGAAAGCTACCATCGCCCTTGCTACATAGGAGAAATTGGTGCGGGGGACGGCTGAGCCCATCCCCAGAAATGGAAAACTCTGCTATGACCCTGCTTTGCCTTTTGGCGACAGCGCCCGCCATCCGTGTGCCCCAAACAGGCGAGGTCCCGTTCAGGCTGGCATCCGCCACAAAGAGGAGAGGTCCCCTGCGGGCTGAACAGAGTCAACTGAACAGAGTCTTCAGAGGAACTTAGCCGTGCATTCAGTTTACAAGTAAATGCCACCCAAGCAATGGTAGGGGGCATTCTGGCATCTAAAGGAATTCAGGAGTTAATTTAGTATTTCCAATGGAACATTCCATAGGTTGTAAAAACAGCCTTAAAGTCTTCTTCCCTCTTGCACCAACAACGCTTCTTTTACTTCTACTTAAGGGTCCCCTACAACTACTTACTACAGCATGTGTGCCTCCACTATCAATGAAAAATACAAAAATCTCTTCTTTCATTCCCCAGCTTGACTGGAACCAGAGGATCGTCTGGGGAAATTTTAAGAGATTCCTCCGGCCCCCTTCACTCCAACCCAATCTCCGGCATGACTCCAACGGCTGCTTCTGTCTCTCTTGCCCCATTACTCAGACGGCATGGACAATTTTTTTCCAACGGCCCTCTTGCTTACAATTTGCATGCCGATGCATTCCCAGGGGAATGTCATAACCATTTCTACTATTATTTCTACAGCCCCTTCCTCACCCACAAAATTCACCTCCTGTATCTTCTCTCCCTTTTTTCCTGGTCTTCCCTCAAGGCAGCCAACAAAGCAGCTTGCAGCGTTACTCGTCCCCGCTTCTCCTTCTCTTCTATTTCCTCCCGATTATTACGTACCTTAGATGCCATTGAGAAGAACTGTGAGATTGTCATGCCATCCTCGCCCCCTACCTTTTGTCATCTCTTTCTTATATCTGCTGCTGCTGCTTGACCAATAAACAGCGTGTTCAATAACTTTGAATTGCTATCATCTTCCGGATCCCGATCGGTCCATTTTCGAGCTACTTCACACAATCTCTCAGAGAAGGCTGACGGGGTTTCCTTATCCCCCTGCCTTACTTCAGATAGTTTAGCTAAATTCTTAGGCTTTTGCACTCCGTGTTGAATCCCATACAAAATTAACTTCTGATATTCCTTTCCCCTCTCTAATCCCTCACACTTGTGTGTTTGGATCCCACTCCGGATCCTCTTTCGGGAGGTACATATTGGTATTAGGCACCCCACCCCGCCTTGTTGGATCAGTCCCTCTCTAGCCTTCTCTAAAATTGTTCTCCTCTCCTCAGCGGTAAACAAATATTCTAGGAGAGCCTGTACATCTCCCCGGTTAGGACTAGGAGTCGTGATTAACAGTACTATACATTCCTTCTGGATTGTTTCCATAGGATCCCACTGCCCGTTTGCAGTTTAATAAATCAGAAGCAGTAAAAGGTACGTGTACGGATACCGGTGCTCCCTCAGGCCCTACAGCCTGTCTGAGGGGAGCTCAAACTATGGGTTTCTCTCCCCTTGTTCTTTTACAGATAGCACTCACAACTCCATCACCACTTGAGCTATCAGATTTGGGCTCTTTGGGGGGAGCTACCAACAGCTGAATATCCTCTTCTGAATTTTCCCATTCAATACAACGAGGTTTTCCCTTTTTCTCTTTTAACACATATATGCCAATCCGATGTTTAGCGTCCACTAAACCACCTTTCTTCCTAATATCCCAATCGCGTCTTAACGAAAAAAACATATCCACAGAAGGCATTTCATCCCATTTTTCAGTTCCCCGACAACACAACATTAATTCCGATATAGTGTTATATTTCAAGGATCCATTCTCAGGCTGTTTTTCACCATCTTCCCATGGATATTGTGGCCACCGTTGATTACAATATCGTTTTAGCTGATTTTTAGTCATGGCATCTCCCCCAAATTTCTTGCAATGCTTCAGGATGCATCCTAGAGGAGAGCAAAGGGCTGCCTCCTGGGAAGCAGCAGCACCCATACCGGTACCGAAAAACCCAGCATTTCTATACAAACCAGAACGAGGGACGTCTCCCTCCGTTACTCAGAACAGGACAGCGTGGAGAAACAAACAGAACTACGCTACTGCCACCTGTCTTTCCTGGTGCGTCTTATGCAGAGCCCAGAACAGAACACAGGCCGCCTGCTTCCCGAGACATCTTGGCCCCTACCCCCTTTTCTCCTAGCCCCAAAAAACACCTCTTTTCAGGAGCATTGCACCCTTTTGTCACTTACCGCCCGACCGCAGGGGAGGAGCTGAAGGAGTCCCCAGGCAACAGGTCGGTGCGCGCTGGAGTCCGCTCAGGCCTCTTCTCCCCGTCGGATGCGGCAAGACGAACCGGGCGAGGCTGTCAGCTCGGTCCCATCTGGGGTGTCAAAACTGTTATCCCACAAGCGTGAGGTCGTTTACCCGGTGTGCGGGACGCCAATATACACACAGGGCAGAGGTGTTTTTATGGCATGTCTGCGCAGAGATGGGTGCTAGGTGGTAGCTCCGCAAAGCTAGCACAAAGTTCGCTCCTACAAGTACAGTATTGATACGGTCTAGCTATGCATATGCATAAGTAATTACACAAAGCAGTTTTCTATTGGTCTACATTTCTCTTATTTCAACTTCAAGCTACAGCGCGACTTTAACATGCTGCGCACGCTCAGAGGCGAGGGCGCTCTGCTTGGGCTGGTGTCTCCAGCTCGAGGGCTGTGACTTTTAGTATCATAAGGAGGATAGTTTGGCGGGAGGGTGCTTCTTATCACACTCCTACTAGTTGTTTCGGATGGTTCCCAAAACATTTCCATTAGCTTACCTATTTCTTCAGGATGTGCTTCTCTCCCAAGGACAGTAATTCTTGTTTAGACGTTCCACTTCCCAGACTCAATCCTCTTTATCAGTTTGACGTAAGCCCTGACCTTCCACCAGCTCCTGGTAGACGACACCGTCAGACTACAAGACGACCGTTCTTTTATGCCAGTCAGTGCGTTCAGAATTAGGAACAGAAAGAACAGGGCAAGCTAAACACCCACGCAAGCCTCATATCCCTAAGAAATGATTAGAAAAACCCAAACGACCCCCATTTGAGATTGCGTTGGCTTAGGGACTGCCTCCTTCAAGTGCCAGAGCGGACCGGTGGAATCAGTCACAGAATTCAGCTGCCTACCAGGAGACAGCCCTCGTCCTCGCAAGGCAAATGTTTCAAAACATGGTGCTATTTTCCGATTTTATCAACTACAGCGGGCTTGCCCTACCAGCGCGAGTTGAGGACATTTTCCTGTGGGTTCATTTGACACTACAGTCAGCTTTGAGCAGGTACAAGCAACCAAGCGCGAGATAGAAAGTCAGCTAAGATACCAGCTGCCGTACAAAACTTGTTCAAGATCGTGCCTGCGGGAACGGCACAAAGCCCACGATGACTGAACAAGTATGTCGGAGGCCCTACGGCAAACAGCGCCGATGTTTCGTGAAGCTCTTTTCCTGTCAAGAAAAGGGCCTTTTATGCAGTATCTCTACTGGAATTCAGGCTGCTTCCTACGCATTCTGGCAAGTTAGCTTTCACAGAAACCCCGAGAACTTCAACCACCAAGCTACATTTGTCATTCTTGCTCTCTACCTACGGGGGATTTCAGCGAATCAGAACACCACTTAAAGCAAAATTCTGGGTCTGTTTCACGCCAATCAAATAGCTAAGCCATGGACAGGGGTCTGTAGAAAGACAACGACTTTCAAAGATAAAGACAGGAGAGTACTCACTTTTCTGAAATTTCTTCCGGTCGTTCCATTGATTTAGCAGCCCAACCCAGCCGTCGAAATTCTGGTGCAACAGAGAGAGCAGCAGCACGTCCACGCCATTCTCCCCTAGCCACAGAGCCTTCCGCTTTGCCCATTCCTGCCAACAGCCAGAGCATCGGCACCGTAGCACCTTGGCAATAACGCACCTCCCATAGCTACACACCTTCACAAAAGAACCGAGCAGGGTGTAAACAAACATTGCAATGCTTGCGGTAAGGGCTCAAACAGGGACGCCTATGTTATCACTCTGAGATTCAACAACCACTAAAAATGTCATTTTGCTGCAGTATTACAGGAGTTCATTGACTAGTGTCAAAAACATTTTGTTGAAAATTCATTGTTTGAAGCAGGACTTCCCAATGCAAACGTTAAGTAATTCTCGTGAGCCTTTAACTGAGCGGAATGATGCAGGATCTGACTAAAATACTGGCGGATACAGCAGGGCCAGCCCCATCCTCAGCCCTTTTTAAACCCTGGGCCCAGCCCCATCCTCACCTCATGGGTCCCACCTGTGCTGCCCCGGGCCACAGCTGGAGCCCACGCCATGGGGAACAGGGGGCCAATTACCCCAACCCTCACAAGCCAGACACAGCCAGCAACCTGGCACAGGCATGGGCACACACCACCACCAAGCTGGTGCTGCCGTGGGCAGATGCTGCCGCCAAGCTGGCACCGGCCTGGCAGACTTGAGTTTACAGCCCAAAGCCGAGGTTGGCCTCTAAACAAGAGAACATGTGAAAGCATCCTTACAGGATGCCAGTCCAGTGGTGTCCACGATAGCTCTCACAGCCTCCCACGTAACAGACAGCTCCCCTCTCCGGGACCATGTTTTGCATGTCCCAGGCCCTCCCCGCACCCATGCTGAAAATCAAACAGAACAATTAAGGACTCTGCTTCATCGCCTCAGCCTCCAAAAGAAGCTTCCTTCCTCTGCTAACGCTCGACACAGATATCCCCATGCTGTTCCTTGAATGCAGGCTGGCCTTGGGTGCCTGTACTGCCAAAGGAAGAGAAAAAGATCGTGCTCTTGTCACGTGCTCCATCATCCTCTTGTTCGTCAAGAAAACAGAAGAAAGCTACCATCCCCATTGCTACATAGGAGAAATTGGTGCGGGGGACGGCTGAGCCCATCCCCAGAAATGGAAAACTCTGCTATGACCCTGCTTTGCCTTTTGGCGACAGCGCCCGCCATCCGTGTGCCCCAAACAGGCGAGGTCCCGTTCAGGCTGGCATCCGCCACAAAGAGGAGAGGTCCCCTGCGGGCTGAACAGAGTCAACTGAACAGAGTCTTCAGAGGAACTTAGCCGTGCATTCAGTTTACAAGTAAATGCCACCCAAGCAATGGTAGGGGGCATTCTGGCATCTAAAGGAATTCAGGAGTTAATTTAGTATTTCCAATGGAACATTCCATAGGTTGTAAAAACAGCCTTAAAGTCTTCTTCCCTCTTGCACCAACAACGCTTCTTTTAGTTCTACTTAAGGGTCCCCTACAACTACTTACTACAGCATGTGTGCCTCCACTATCAATGAAAAATACAAAAATCTCTTCTTTCATTCCCCAGCTTGACTGGAACCAGAGGATCGTCTGGGGAAATTTTAAGAGATTCCTCCGGCCCCCTTCACTCCAACCCAATCTCCGGCATGACTCCAACGGCTGCTTCTGTCTCTCTTTCCCCATTACTCAGACGGCATGGACAATTTTTTTCCAACGGCCCTCTTGCTTACAATTTGCATGCCGATGCATTCCCAGGGGAATGTCATAACCATTTCTACTATTATTTCTACAGCCCCTTCCTCACCCACAAAATTCACCTCCTGTATTTTCTCTCCCTTTTTTCCTGGTCTTCCCTCAAGGCAGCCAACAAAGCAGCTTGCAGCGTTACTCGTCCCCGCTTCTCCTTCTCTTCTATTTCCTCCCGATTATTACGTACCTTAGATGCCATTGAGAAGAACTGTGAGATTGTCATGCCATCCTCGCCCCCTAGCTTTTGTCATCTCTTTCTTATATCTGCTGCTGCTGCTTGACCAATAAACAGCGTGTTCAATAACTTTGAATTGCTATCATCTTCCGGATCCCGATCGGTCCATTTTCAAGCTACTTCACACAATCTCTCAGAGAAGGCTGACGGGGTTTCCTTATCCCCCTGCCTTACTTCAGATAGTTTAGCTAAATTCTTAGGCTTTTGCACTCCGTGTTGAATCCCATACAAAATTAACTTCTGATATTCCTTTCCCCTCTCTAATCCCTCACACTTGTGTGTTTGGATCCCACTCCGGATCCTCTTTCGGGAGGTACATATTGGTATTAGGCACCCCACCCCGCCTTGTTGGATCAGTCCCTCTCTAGCCTTCTCTAAAATTGTTCTCCTCTCCTCAGCGGTAAACAAATATTCTAGGAGAGCCTGTACATCTCCCCGGTTAGGACTAGGAGTCGTGATTAACAGTACTATACATTCCTTCTGGATTGTTTCCATAGGATCCCACTGCCCGTTTGCAGTTTAATAAATCAGAAGCAGTAAAAGGTACGTGTACGGATACCGGTGCTCCCTCAGGCCCTACAGCCTGTCTGAGGGGAGCTCAAACTATGGGTTTCTCTCCCCTTGTTCTTTTACAGATAGCACTCACAACTCCATCACCACTTGAGCTATCAGATTTGGGCTCTTTGGGGGGAGCTACCAACAGCTGAATATCCTCTTCTGAATTTTCCCATTCAATACAACGAGGTTTTCCCTTTTTCTCTTTTAACACATATATGCCAATCTGATGTTTAGAATCCACTAAGCCACCTTTCTTCCTAATATCCCAATCGCGTCTTAACGAAAAAAAACATATCCACAGAAGGCATTTCATGCCATTTTTCAGTTCCCCGACAACACAACACTAATTCCGATATAGTGTTATATTTCAAGGATCCATTCTCAGGCTGTTTTTCACCATCTTCCCATGGATATTGTGGCCACCGTTGATTACAATATCGTTTTAGCTGATTTTTAGTCATGGCATCTCCCCCAAATTTCTTGCAATGCTTCAGGATGCATCCTAGAGGAGAGCAAAGGGCTGCCTCCTGGGAAGCAGCAGCACCCATACCGGTACCGAAAAACCCAGCATTTCTATACAAACCAGAACGAGGGACGTCTCCCTCCGTTACTCAGAACAGGACAGCGTGGAGAAACAAACAGAACTACGCTACTGCCACCTGTCTTTCCTGGTGCGTCTTATGCAGAGCCCAGAACAGAACAGAGGCCGCCTGCTTCCCGAGACATCTTGGCCCCTACCCCCTTTTCTCCTAGCCCCAAAAAACACCTCTTTTCAGGAGCATTGCACCGTTTTGTCACTTACCGCCCGACCGCAGGGGAGGAGCTGAAGGAGTCCCCAGGCAACAGGTCGGTGCGCGCTGGAGTCCGCTCAGGCCTCTTCTCCCCGTCGGATGCGGCAAGACGAACCGGGCGAGGCTGTCAGCTCGGTCCCATCTGGGGTGTCAAAACTGTTATCCCACAAGCGTGAGGTCGTTTACCCGGTGTGCGGGACGCCAATATACACACAGGGCAGAGGTGTTTTTATGGCATGTCTGCGCAGAGATGGGTGCTAGGTGGTAGCTCCGCAAAGCTAGCACAAAGTTCGCTCCTACAAGTACAGTATTGATACGGTCTAGCTATGCATATGCATAAGTAATTACACAAAGCAGTTTTCTCTTGGTCTACATTTCTCTTATTTCAACTTCAAGCTACAGCGCGACTTTAACATGCTGCGCACGCTCAGAGGCGAGGGCGCTCTGCTTGGGCTGGTGTCTCCAGCTCGAGGGCTGTGACTTTTAGTATCATAAGGAGGATAGTTTGGCGGGAGGGTGCTTCTTATCACACTCCTACTAGTTGTTTCGGATGGTTCCCAAAACATTTCCATTAGCTTACCTATTTCTTCAGGATGTGCTTCTCTCCCAAGGACAGTAATTCTTGTTTAGACGTTCCACTTCCCAGACTCAATCCTCCTTATCAGTTTGACGTAAGCCCTGACCTTCCACCAGCTCCTGGGAGACGACACCGTCAGACTACAAGACGACCGTTCTTTTATGCCAGTCAGTGCGTTCAGAATTAGGAACAGAAAGAACAGGGCAAGCTAAACACCCACGCAAGCCTCATATCCCTAAGAAATGATTAGAAAAACCCAAACGACCCCCATTTGAGATTGCGTTGGCTTAGGGACTGCCTCCTTCAAGTGCCAGAGCGGACCGGTGGAATCAGTCACAGAATTCAGCTGCCTACCAGGAGACAGCCCTCGTCCTCGCAAGGCAAATGTTTCAAAACATGGTGCTATTTTCCGATTTTATCAACTACAGCGGGCTTGCCCTACCAGCGCGAGTTGAGGACATTTTCCTGTGGGTTCATTTGACACTACAGTCAGCTTTGAGCAGGTACAAGCAACCAAGCGCGAGATAGAAAGTCAGCTAAGAGACCAGCTGCCGTACAAAACTTGTTCAAGATCGTGCCTGCGGGAACGGCACAAAGCCCACGATGACTGAACAAGTATGTCGGAGGCCCTACGGCAAACAGCGCCGACGTTTCGTGAAGCTCTTTTCCTGTCAAGAAAAGGGCCTTTTATGCAGTATCTCTACTGGAATTCAGGCTGCTTCCTACGCATTCTGGCAAGTTAGCTTTCACAGAAACCCCGAGAACTTCAACCACCAAGCTACATTTGTCATTCTTGCTCTCTACCTACGGGGGATTTCAGCGAATCAGAACACCACTTAAAGCAAAATTCTGGGTCTGTTTCACGCCAATCAAATAGCTAAGCCATGGACAGGGGTCTGTAGAAAGACAACGACTTTCAAAGATAAAGACAGGAGAGTAATCACTTTTCTGAAATTTCTTCCAGTCGTTCCATTGATTTAGCAGCCCAACCCAGCCGTCGAAATTCTGGTGCAACAGAGAGAGCAGCAGCACGTCCACGCCATTCTCCCCTAGCCACAGAGCCTTCCGCTTTGCCCATTCCTGCCAACAGCCAGAGCATCGGCGCCGTAGCACCTTGGCAATAACGCACCTCCCATAGCTACACACCTTCACAAAAGAACCGAGCAGGGTGTAAACAAACATTGCAATGCTTGCGGTAAGGGCTCAAACAGAGACGCCTATGTTATCACTCTGAGATTCAACAACCACTAAAAATGTCATTTTGCTGCAGTATTACAGGAGTTCATTGACTAGTGTCAAAAACATTTTGTTGAAAATTCATTGTTTGAAGCAGGACTTCCCAATGCAAACGTTAAGTAATTCTCGTGAGCCTTTAACTGAGCGGAATGATGCAGGATCTGACTAAAATACTGGCGGATACAGCAGGGCCAGCCCCATCCTCAGCCCTTTTTAAACCCTGGGCCCAGCCCCATCCTCACCTCATGGGTCCCACCTGTGCTGCCCCGGGCCACAGCTGGAGCCCACGCCATGGGGAACGGGGGGCCAATTACCTCAACCCTCACAAGCCAGGCACAGCCAGCAACCTGGCACAGGCATGGGCACACACCACCACCAAGCTGGTGCTGCCGTGGGCAGATGCTGCCGCCAAGCTGGCACCGGCCTGGCAGACTTCAGTTTACAGCCCAAAGCCGAGGTTGGCCTCTAAACAAGAGAACATGTGAAAGCATCCTTACAGGATGCCAGTCCAGTGGTGTCCATGATAGCTCTCACAGCCTCCCACGTAACAGACAGCTCCCCTCTCCGGGACCATGTTTTGCATGTCCCAGGCCCTCCCCGCACCCATGCTGAAAATCAAACAGAACAATTAAGGACTCTGCTTCATCGCCTCAGCCTCCAAAAGAAGCTTCCTTCCTCTGCTAACGCTCGACACAGATATCCCCATGCTGTTCCTTGAATGCAGGCTGGCCTTGGGTGCCTGTACTGCCAAAGGAAGAGAAAAAGATCGTGCTCTTGTCACGTGCTCCATCATCCTCTTGTTCGTCAAGAAAACAGAAGAAAGCTACCATCGCCCTTGCTACATAGGAGAAATTGGTGCGGGGGACGGCTGAGCCCATCCCCAGAAATGGAAAACTCTGCTATGACCCTGCTTTGCCTTTTGGCGACAGCGCCCGCCATCCGTGTGCCCCAAACAGGCGAGGTCCCGTTCAGGCTGGCATCCGCCACAAAGAGGAGAGGTCCCCTGCAGGCTGAACAGAGTCAACTGAACAGAGTCTTCAGAGGAACTTAGCCGTGCATTCAGTTTACAAGTAAATGCCACCCAAGCAATGGTAGGGGGCATTCTGGCATCTAAAGGAATTCAGGAGTTAATTTAGTATTTCCAATGGAACATTCCATAGGTTGTAAAAACAGCCTTAAAGTCTTCTTCCCTCTTGCACCAACAACGCTTCTTTTAGTTCTACTTAAGGGTCCCCTACAACTACTTACTACAGCATGTGTGCCTCCACTATCAATGAAAAATACAAAAATCTCTTCTTTCATTCCCCAGCTTGACTGGAACCAGAGGATCGTCTGGGGAAATTTTAAGAGATTCCTCCGGCCCCCTTCACTCCAACCCAATCTCCGGCATGACTCCAACGGCTGCTTCTGTCTCTCTTGCCCCATTACTCAGACGGCATGGACAATTTTTTTCCAACGGCCCTCTTGCTTACAATTTGCATGCCGATGCATTCCCAGGGGAATGTCATAACCATTTCTACTATTATTTCTACAGCCCCTTCCTCACCCACAAAATTCACCTCCTGTATTTTCTCTCCCTTTTTTCCTGGTCTTCCCTCAAGGCAGCCAACAAAGAAGCTTGCAGCGTTACTCGTCCCCGCTTCTCCTTCTCTTCTATTTCCTCCCGATTATTACGTACCTTAGATGCCATTGAGAAGAACTGTGAGATTGTCATGCCATCCTCGCCCCCTAGCTTTTGTCATCTCTTTCTTATATCTGCTGCTGCTGCTTGACCAATAAACAGCGTGTTAAATAACTTTGAATTGCTATCATCTTCCGGATCCCGATCGGTCCATTTTCAAGCTACTTCACACAATCTCTCAGAGAAGGCTGACGGGGTTTCCTTATCCCCCTGCCTTACTTCAGATAGTTTAGCTAAATTCTTAGGCTTTTGCACTCCGTGTTGAATCCCATACAAAATTAACTTCTGATATTCCTTTCCCCTCTCTAATCCCTCACACTTGTGTGTTTGGATCCCACTCCGGATCCTCTTTCGGGAGGTACATATTGGTATTAGGCACCCCACCCCGCCTTGTTGGATCAGTCCCTCTCTAGCCTTCTCTAAAATTGTTCTCCTCTCCTCAGCGGTAAACAAATATTCTAGGAGAGCCTGTACATCTCCCCGGTTAGGACTAGGAGTCGTGATTAACAGTACTATACATTCCTTCTGGATTGTTTCCATAGGATCCCACTGCCCGTTTGCAGTTTAATAAATCAGAAGCAGTAAAAGGTACGTGTACGGATACCGGTGCTCCCTCAGGCCCTACAGCCTGTCTGAGGGGAGCTCAAACTATGGGTTTCTCTCCCCTTGTTCTTTTACAGATAGCACTCACAACTCCATCACCACTTGAGCTATCAGATTTGGGCTCTTTGGGGGGAGCTACCAACAGCTGAATATCCTCTTCTGAATTTTCCCATTCAATACAACGAGGTTTTCCCTTTTTCTCTTTTAACACATATATGCCAATCCGATGTTTAGCGTCCACTAAACCACCTTTCTTCCTAATATCCCAATCGCGTCTTAACGAAAAAAACATATCCACAGAAGGCATTTCATCCCATTTTTCAGTTCCCCGACAACACAACATTAATTCCGATATAGTGTTATATTTCAAGGATCCATTCTCAGGCTGTTTTTCACCATCTTCCCATGGATATTGTGGCCACCGTTGATTACAATATCGTTTTAGCTGATTTTTAGTCATGGCATCTCCCCCAAATTTCTTGCAATGCTTCAGGATGCATCCTAGAGGAGAGCAAAGGGCTGCCTCCTGGGAAGCAGCAGCACCCATACCGGTACCGAAAAACCCAGCATTTCTATACAAACCAGAACGAGGGACGTCTCCCTCCGTTACTCAGAACAGGACAGCGTGGAGAAACAAACAGAACTACGCTACTGCCACCTGTCTTTCCTGGTGCGTCTTATGCAGAGCCCAGAACAGAACACAGGCCGCCTGCTTCCCGAGACATCTTGGCCCCTACCCCCTTTTCTCCTAGCCCCAAAAAACACCTCTTTTCAGGAGCATTGCACCCTTTTGTCACTTACCGCCCGACCGCAGGGGAGGAGCTGAAGGAGTCCCCAGGCAACAGGTCGGTGCGCGCTGGAGTCCGCTCAGGCCTCTTCTCCCCGTCGGATGCGGCAAGACGAACCGGGCGAGGCTGTCAGCTCGGTCCCATCTGGGGTGTCAAAACTGTTATCCCACAAGCGTGAGGTCGTTTACCCGGTATGCGGGACGCCAATATACACACAGGGCAGAGGTGTTTTTATGGCATGTCTGCGCAGAGATGGGTGCTAGGTGGTAGCTCCGCAAAGCTAGCACAAAGTTCGCTCCTACAAGTACAGTATTGATACGGTCTAGCTATGCATATGCATAAGTAATTACACAAAGCAGTTTTCTATTGGTCTACATTTCTCTTATTTCAACTTCAAGCTACAGCGCGACTTTAACATGCTGCGCACGCTCAGAGGCGAGGGCGCTCTGCTTGGGCTGGTGTCTCCAGCTCGAGGGCTGTGACTTTTAGTATCATAAGGAGGATAGTTTGGCGGGAGGGTGCTTCTTATCACACTCCTACTAGTTGTTTCGGATGGTTCCCAAAACATTTCCATTAGCTTACCTATTTCTTCAGGATGTGCTTCTCTCCCAAGGACAGTAATTCTTGTTTAGACGTTCCACTTCCCAGACTCAATCCTCCTTATCAGTTTGACGTAAGCCCTGACCTTCCACCAGCTCCTGGGAGACGACACCGTCAGACTACAAGACGACCGTTCTTTTATGCCAGTCAGTGCGTTCAGAATTAGGAACAGAAAGAACAGGGCAAGCTAAACACCCACGCAAGCCTCATATCCCTAAGAAATGATTAGAAAAACCCAAACGACCCCCATTTGAGATTGCGTTGGCTTAGGGACTGCCTCCTTCAAGTGCCAGAGCGGACCGGTGGAATCAGTCACAGAATTCAGCTGCCTACCAGGAGACAGCCCTCGTCCTCGCAAGGTAAATGTTTCAAAACATGGTGCTATTTTCCGATTTTATCAACTACAGCGGGCTTGCCCTACCAGCGCGAGTTGAGGACATTTTCCTGTGGGTTCATTTGACACTACAGTCAGCTTTGAGCAGGTACAAGCAACCAAGCGCGAGATAGAAAGTCAGCTAAGAGACCAGCTGCCGTACAAAACTTGTTCAAGATCGTGCCTGCGGGAACGGCACAAAGCCCACGATGACTGAACAAGTATGTCGGAGGCCCTACGGCAAACAGCGCCGACGTTTCGTGAAGCTCTTTTCCTGTCAAGAAAAGGGCCTTTTATGCAGTATCTCTACTGGAATTCAGGCTGCTTCCTACGCATTCTGGCAAGTTAGCTTTCACAGAAACCCCGAGAACTTCAACCACCAAGCTACATTTGTCATTCTTGCTCTCTACCTACGGGGGATTTCAGCGAATCAGAACACCACTTAAAGCAAAATTCTGGGTCTGTTTCACGCCAATCAAATAGCTAAGCCATGGACAGGGGTCTGTAGAAAGACAACGACTTTCAAAGATAAAGACAGGAGAGTACTCACTTTTCTGAAATTTCTTCCAGTCGTTCCATTGATTTAGCAGCCCAACCCAGCCGTCGAAATTCTGGTGCAACAGAGAGAGCAGCAGCACGTCCACGCCATTCTCCCCTAGCCACAGAGCCTTCCGCTTTGCCCATTCCTGCCAACAGCCAGAGCATCGGCACCGTAGCACCTTGGCAATAACGCACCTCCCATAGCTACACACCTTCACAAAAGAACCGAGCAGGGTGTAAACAAACATTGCAATGCTTGCGGTAAGGGCTCAAACAGGGACGCCTATGTTATCACTCTGAGATTCAACAACCACTAAAAATGTCATTTTGCTGCAGTATTACAGGAGTTCATTGACTAGTGTCAAAAACATTTTGTTGAAAATTCATTGTTTGAAGCAGGACTTCCCAATGCAAACGTTAAGTAATTCTCGTGAGCCTTTAACTGAGCGGAATGATGCAGGATCTGACTAAAATACTGGCGGATACAGCAGGGCCAGCCCCATCCTCAGCCCTTTTTAAACCCTGGGCCCAGCCCCATCCTCACCTCATGGGTCCCACCTGTGCTGCCCCGGGCCACAGCTGGAGCCCACGCCATGGGGAACAGGGGGCCAATTACCCCAACCCTCACAAGCCAGACACAGCCAGCAACCTGGCACAGGCATGGGCACACACCACCACCAAGCTGGTGCTGCCGTGGGCAGATGCTGCCGCCAAGCTGGCACCGGCCTGGCAGACTTCAGTTTACAGCCCAAAGCCGAGGTTGGCCTCTAAACAAGAGAACATGTGAAAGCATCCTTACAGGATGCCAGTCCAGTGGTGTCCACGATAGCTCTCACAGCCTCCCACGTAACAGACAGCTCCCCTCTCCGGGACCATGTTTTGCATGTCCCAGGCCCTCCCCGCACCCATGCTGAAAATCAAACAGAACAATTAAGGACTCTGCTTCATCGCCTCAGCCTCCAAAAGAAGCTTCCTTCCTCTGCTAACGCTCGACACAGATATCCCCATGCTGTTCCTTGAATGCAGGCTGGCCTTGGGTGCCTGTACTGCCAAAGGAAGAGAAAAAGATCGTGCTCTTGTCACGTGCTCCATCATCCTCTTGTTCGTCAAGAAAACAGAAGAAAGCTACCATCGCCCTTGCTACATAGGAGAAATTGGTGCGGGGGACGGCTGAGCCCATCCCCAGAAATGGAAAACTCTGCTATGACCCTGCTTTGCCTTTTGGCGACAGCGCCCGCCATCCGTGTGCCCCAAACAGGCGAGGTCCCGTTCAGGCTGGCATCCGCCACAAAGAGGAGAGGTCCCCTGCGGGCTGAACAGAGTCAACTGAACAGAGTCTTCAGAGGAACTTAGCCGTGCATTCAGTTTACAAGTAAATGCCACCCAAGCAATGGTAGGGGGCATTCTGGCATCTAAAGGAATTCAGGAGTTAATTTAGTATTTCCAATGGAACATTCCATAGGTTGTAAAAACAGCCTTAAAGTCTTCTTCCCTCTTGCACCAACAACGCTTCTTTTAGTTCTACTTAAGGGTCCCCTACAACTACTTACTACAGCATGTGTGCCTCCACTATCAATGAAAAATACAAAAATCTCTTCTTTCATTCCCCAGCTTGACTGGAACCAGAGGATCGTCTGGGGAAATTTTAAGAGATTCCTCCGGCCCCCTTCACTCCAACCCAATCTCCGGCATGACTCCAACGGCTGCTTCTGTCTCTCTTTCCCCATTACTCAGACGGCATGGACAATTTTTTTCCAACGGCCCTCTTGCTTACAATTTGCATGCCGATGCATTCCCAGGGGAATGTCATAACCATTTCTACTATTATTTCTACAGCCCCTTCCTCACCCACAAAATTCACCTCCTGTATTTTCTCTCCCTTTTTTCCTGGTCTTCCCTCAAGGCAGCCAACAAAGCAGCTTGCAGCGTTACTCGTCCCCGCTTCTCCTTCTCTTCTATTTCCTCCCGATTATTACGTACCTTAGATGCCATTGAGAAGAACTGTGAGATTGTCATGCCATCCTCGCTCCCTACCTTTTGTCATCTCTTTCTTATATCTGCTGCTGCTGCTTGACCAATAAACAGCGTGTTAAATAACTTTGAATTGCTATCATCTTCCGGATCCCGATCGGTCCATTTTCGAGCTACTTCACACAATCTCTCAGAGAAGGCTGACGGGGTTTCCTTATCCCCCTGCCTTACTTCAGATAGTTTAGCTAAATTCTTAGGCTTTTGCACTCCGTGTTGAATCCCATACAAAATTAACTTCTGATATTCCTTTCCCCTCTCTAATCCCTCACACTTGTGTGTTTGGATCCCACTCCGGATCCTCTTTCGGGAGGTACATATTGGTATTAGGCACCCCACCCCGCCTTGTTGGATCAGTCCCTCTCTAGCCTTCTCTAAAATTGGTCTCCTCTCCTCAGCGGTAAACAAATATTCTAGGAGAGCCTGTACATCTCCCCGGTTAGGACTAGGAGTCGTGATTAACAGTACTATACATTCCTTCTGGATTGTTTCCATAGGATCCCACTGCCCGTTTGCAGTTTAATAAATCAGAAGCAGTAAAAGGTACGTGTACGGATACCGGTGCTCCCTCAGGCCCTACAGCCTGTCTGAGGGGAGCTCAAACTATGGGTTTCTCTCCCCTTGTTCTTTTACAGATAGCACTCACAACTCCATCACCACTTGAGCTATCAGATTTGGGCTCTTTGGGGGGAGCTACCAACAGCTGAATATCCTCTTCTGAATTTTCCCATTCAATACAACGAGGTTTTCCCTTTTTCTCTTTTAACACATATATTCCAATCCGATGTTTAGCGTCCACTAAACCACCTTTCTTCCTAATATCCCAATCGCGTCTTAACGAAAAAAACATATCCACAGAAGGCATTTCATGCCATTTTTCAGTTCCCCGACAACACAACACTAATTCCGATATAGTGTTATATTTCAAGGATCCATTCTCAGGCTGTTTTTCACCATCTTCCCATGGATATTGTGGCCACCGTTGATTACAATATCGTTTTAGCTGATTTTTAGTCATGGCATCTCCCCCAAATTTCTTGCAATGCTTCAGGATGCATCCTAGAGGAGAGCAAAGGGCTGCCTCCTGGGAAGCAGCAGCACCCATACCGGTACCGAAAAACCCAGCATTTCTATACAAACCAGAACGAGGGACGTCTCCCTCCGTTACTCAGAACAGGACAGCGTGGAGAAACAAACAGAACTACGCTACTGCCACCTGTCTTTCCTGGTGCGTCTTATGCAGAGCCCAGAACAGAACACAGGCCGCCTGCTTCCCGAGACATCTTGGCCCCTACCCCCTTTTCTCCTAGCCCCAAAAAACACCTCTTTTCAGGAGCATTGCACCCTTTTGTCACTTACCGCCCGACCGCAGGGGAGGAGCTGAAGGAGTCCCCAGGCAACAGGTCGGTGCGCGCTGGAGTCCGCTCAGGCCTCTTCTCCCCGTCGGATGCGGCAAGACGAACCGGGCGAGGCTGTCAGCTCGGTCCCATCTGGGGTGTCAAAACTGTTATCCCACAAGCGTGAGGTCGTTTACCCGGTATGCGGGACGCCAATATACACACAGGGCAGAGGTGTTTTTATGGCATGTCTGCGCAGAGATGGGTGCTAGGTGGTAGCTCCGCAAAGCTAGCACAAAGTTCGCTCCTACAAGTACAGTATTGATACGGTCTAGCTATGCATATGCATAAGTAATTACACAAAGCAGTTTTCTATTGGTCTACATTTCTCTTATTTCAACTTCAAGCTACAGCGCGACTTTAACATGCTGCGCACGCTCAGAGGCGAGGGCGCTCTGCTTGGGCTGGTGTCTCCAGCTCGAGGGCTGTGACTTTTAGTATCATAAGGAGGATAGTTTGGCGGGAGGGTGCTTCTTATCACACTCCTACTAGTTGTTTCGGATGGTTCCCAAAACATTTCCATTAGCTTACCTATTTCTTCAGGATGTGCTTCTCTCCCAAGGACAGTAATTCTTGTTTAGACGTTCCACTTCCCAGACTCAATCCTCCTTATCAGTTTGACGTAAGCCCTGACCTTCCACCAGCTCCTGGGAGACGACACCGTCAGACTACAAGACGACCGTTCTTTTATGCCAGTCAGTGCGTTCAGAATTAGGAACAGAAAGAACAGGGCAAGCTAAACACCCACGCAAGCCTCATATCCCTAAGAAATGATTAGAAAAACCCAAACGACCCCCATTTGAGATTGCGTTGGCTTAGGGACTGCCTCCTTCAAGTGCCAGAGCGGACCGGTGGAATCAGTCACAGAATTCAGCTGCCTACCAGGAGACAGCCCTCGTCCTCGCAAGGTAAATGTTTCAAAACATGGTGCTATTTTCCGATTTTATCAACTACAGCGGGCTTGCCCTACCAGCGCGAGTTGAGGACATTTTCCTGTGGGTTCATTTGACACTACAGTCAGCTTTGAGCAGGTACAAGCAACCAAGCGCGAGATAGAAAGTCAGCTAAGAGACCAGCTGCCGTACAAAACTTGTTCAAGATCGTGCCTGCGGGAACGGCACAAAGCCCACGATGACTGAACAAGTATGTCGGAGGCCCTACGGCAAACAGCGCCGACGTTTCGTGAAGCTCTTTTCCTGTCAAGAAAAGGGCCTTTTATGCAGTATCTCTACTGGAATTCAGGCTGCTTCCTACGCATTCTGGCAAGTTAGCTTTCACAGAAACCCCGAGAACTTCAACCACCAAGCTACATTTGTCATTCTTGCTCTCTACCTACGGGGGATTTCAGCGAATCAGAACACCACTTAAAGCAAAATTCTGGGTCTGTTTCACGCCAATCAAATAGCTAAGCCATGGACAGGGGTCTGTAGAAAGACAACGACTTTCAAAGATAAAGACAGGAGAGTACTCACTTTTCTGAAATTTCTTCCAGTCGTTCCATTGATTTAGCAGCCCAACCCAGCCGTCGAAATTCTGGTGCAACAGAGAGAGCAGCAGCACGTCCACGCCATTCTCCCCTAGCCACAGAGCCTTCCGCTTTGCCCATTCCTGCCAACAGCCAGAGCATCGGCACCGTAGCACCTTGGCAATAACGCACCTCCCATAGCTACACACCTTCACAAAAGAACCGAGCAGGGTGTAAACAAACATTGCAATGCTTGCGGTAAGGGCTCAAACAGGGACGCCTATGTTATCACTCTGAGATTCAACAACCACTAAAAATGTCATTTTGCTGCAGTATTACAGGAGTTCATTGACTAGTGTCAAAAACATTTTGTTGAAAATTCATTGTTTGAAGCAGGACTTCCCAATGCAAACGTTAAGTAATTCTCGTGAGCCTTTAACTGAGCGGAATGATGCAGGATCTGACTAAAATACTGGCGGATACAGCAGGGCCAGCCCCATCCTCAGCCCTTTTTAAACCCTGGGCCCAGCCCCATCCTCACCTCATGGGTCCCACCTGTGCTGCCCCGGGCCACAGCTGGAGCCCACGCCATGGGGAACAGGGGGCCAATTACCCCAACCCTCACAAGCCAGACACAGCCAGCAACCTGGCACAGGCATGGGCACACACCACCACCAAGCTGGTGCTGCCGTGGGCAGATGCTGCCGCCAAGCTGGCACCGGCCTGGCAGACTTCAGTTTACAGCCCAAAGCCGAGGTTGGCCTCTAAACAAGAGAACATGTGAAAGCATCCTTACAGGATGCCAGTCCAGTGGTGTCCACGATAGCTCTCACAGCCTCCCACGTAACAGACAGCTCCCCTCTCCGGGACCATGTTTTGCATGTCCCAGGCCCTCCCCGCACCCATGCTGAAAATCAAACAGAACAATTAAGGACTCTGCTTCATCGCCTCAGCCTCCAAAAGAAGCTTCCTTCCTCTGCTAACGCTCGACACAGATATCCCCATGCTGTTCCTTGAATGCAGGCTGGCCTTGGGTGCCTGTACTGCCAAAGGAAGAGAAAAAGATCGTGCTCTTGTCACGTGCTCCATCATCCTCTTGTTCGTCAAGAAAACAGAAGAAAGCTACCATCGCCCTTGCTACATAGGAGAAATTGGTGCGGGGGACGGCTGAGCCCATCCCCAGAAATGGAAAACTCTGCTATGACCCTGCTTTGCCTTTTGGCGACAGCGCCCGCCATCCGTGTGCCCCAAACAGGCGAGGTCCCGTTCAGGCTGGCATCCGCCACAAAGAGGAGAGGTCCCCTGCGGGCTGAACAGAGTCAACTGAACAGAGTCTTCAGAGGAACTTAGCCGTGCATTCAGTTTACAAGTAAATGCCACCCAAGCAATGGTAGGGGGCATTCTGGCATCTAAAGGAATTCAGGAGTTAATTTAGTATTTCCAATGGAACATTCCATAGGTTGTAAAAACAGCCTTAAAGTCTTCTTCCCTCTTGCACCAACAACGCTTCTTTTACTTCTACTTAAGGGTCCCCTACAACTACTTACTACAGCATGTGTGCCTCCACTATCAATGAAAAATACAAAAATCTCTTCTTTCATTCCCCAGCTTGACTGGAACCAGAGGATCGTCTGGGGAAATTTTAAGAGATTCCTCCGGCCCCCTTCACTCCAACCCAATCTCCGGCATGACTCCAACGGCTGCTTCTGTCTCTCTTTCCCCATTACTCAGACGGCATGGACAATTTTTTTCCAACGGCCCTCTTGCTTACAATTTGCATGCCGATGCATTCCCAGGGGAATGTCATAACCATTTCTACTATTATTTCTACAGCCCCTTCCTCACCCACAAAATTCACCTCCTGTATTTTCTCTCCCTTTTTTCCTGGTCTTCCCTCAAGGCAGCCAACAAAGCAGCTTGCAGCGTTACTCGTCCCCGCTTCTCCTTCTCTTCTATTTCCTCCCGATTATTACGTACCTTAGATGCCATTGAGAAGAACTGTGAGATTGTCATGCCATCCTCGCTCCCTACCTTTTGTCATCTCTTTCTTATATCTGCTGCTGCTGCTTGACCAATAAACAGCGTGTTAAATAACTTTGAATTGCTATCATCTTCCGGATCCCGATCGGTCCATTTTCGAGCTACTTCACACAATCTCTCAGAGAAGGCTGACGGGGTTTCCTTATCCCCCTGCCTTACTTCAGATAGTTTAGCTAAATTCTTAGGCTTTTGCACTCCGTGTTGAATCCCATACAAAATTAACTTCTGATATTCCTTTCCCCTCTCTAATCCCTCACACTTGTGTGTTTGGATCCCACTCCGGATCCTCTTTCGGGAGGTACATATTGGTATTAGGCACCCCACCCCACCTTGTTGGATCAGTCCCTCTCTAGCCTTCTCTAAAATTGGTCTCCTCTCCTCAGCGGTAAACAAATATTCTAGGAGAGCCTGTACATCTCCCCGGTTAGGACTAGGAGTCGTGATTAACAGTACTATACATTCCTTCTGGATTGTTTCCATAGGATCCCACTGCCCGTTTGCAGTTTAATAAATCAGAAGCAGTAAAAGGTACGTGTACGGATACCGGTGCTCCCTCAGGCCCTACAGCCTGTCTGAGGGGAGCTCAAACTATGGGTTTCTCTCCCCTTGTTCTTTTACAGATAGCACTCACAACTCCATCACCACTTGAGCTATCAGATTTGGGCTCTTTGGGGGGAGCTACCAACAGCTGAATATCCTCTTCTGAATTTTCCCATTCAATACAACGAGGTTTTCCCTTTTTCTCTTTTAACACATATATTCCAATCCGATGTTTAGCGTCCACTAAACCACCTTTCTTCCTAATATCCCAATCGCGTCTTAACGAAAAAAACATATCCACAGAAGGCATTTCATGCCATTTTTCAGTTCCCCGACAACACAACACTAATTCCGATATAGTGTTATATTTCAAGGATCCATTCTCAGGCTGTTTTTCACCATCTTCCCATGGATATTGTGGCCACCGTTGATTACAATATCGTTTTAGCTGATTTTTAGTCATGGCATCTCCCCCAAATTTCTTGCAATGCTTCAGGATGCATCCTAGAGGAGAGCAAAGGGCTGCCTCCTGGGAAGCAGCAGCACCCATACCGGTACCGAAAAACCCAGCATTTCTATACAAACCAGAACGAGGGACGTCTCCCTCCGTTACTCAGAACAGGACAGCGTGGAGAAACAAACAGAACTACGCTACTGCCACCTGTCTTTCCTGGTGCGTCTTATGCAGAGCCCAGAACAGAACACAGGCCGCCTGCTTCCCGAGACATCTTGGCCCCTACCCCCTTTTCTCCTAGCCCCAAAAAACACCTCTTTTCAGGAGCATTGCACCCTTTTGTCACTTACCGCCCGACCGCAGGGGAGGAGCTGAAGGAGTCCCCAGGCAACAGGTCGGTGCGCGCTGGAGTCCGCTCAGGCCTCTTCTCCCCGTCGGATGCGGCAAGACGAACCGGGCGAGGCTGTCAGCTCGGTCCCATCTGGGGTGTCAAAACTGTTATCCCACAAGCGTGAGGTCGTTTACCCGGTGTGCGGGACGCCAATATACACACAGGGCAGAGGTGTTTTTATGGCATGTCTGCGCAGAGATGGGTGCTAGGTGGTAGCTCCGCAAAGCTAGCACAAAGTTCGCTCCTACAAGTACAGTATTGATACGGTCTAGCTATGCATATGCATAAGTAATTACACAAAGCAGTTTTCTCTTGGTCTACATTTCTCTTATTTCAACTTCAAGCTACAGCGCGACTTTAACATGCTGCGCACGCTCAGAGGCGAGGGCGCTCTGCTTGGGCTGGTGTCTCCAGCTCGAGGGCTGTGACTTTTAGTATCATCAGGAGGATAGTTTGGCGGGAGGGTGCTTCTTATCACACTCCTACTAGTTGTTTCGGATGGTTCCCAAAACATTTCCATTAGCTTACCTATTTCTTCAGGATGTGCTTCTCTCCCAAGGACAGTAATTCTTGTTTAGACGTTCCACTTCCCAGACTCAATCCTCTTTATCAGTTTGACGTAAGCCCTGACCTTCCACCAGCTCCTGGGAGACGACACCGTCAGACTACAAGACGACCGTTCTTTTATGCCAGTCAGTGCGTTCAGAATTAGGAACAGAAAGAACAGGGCAAGCTAAACACCCACGCAAGCCTCATATCCCTAAGAAATGATTAGAAAAACCCAAACGACCCCCATTTGAGATTGCGTTGGCTTAGGGACTGCCTCCTTCAAGTGCCAGAGCGGACCGGTGGAATCAGTCACAGAATTCAGCTGCCTACCAGGAGACAGCCCTCGTCCTCGCAAGGCAAATGTTTCAAAACATGGTGCTATTTTCCGATTTTATCAACTACAGCGGGCTTGCCCTACCAGCGCGAGTTGAGGACATTTTCCTGTGGGTTCATTTGACACTACAGTCAGCTTTGAGCAGGTACAAGCAACCAAGCGCGAGATAGAAAGTCAGCTAAGAGACCAGCTGCCGTACAAAACTTGTTCAAGATCGTGCCTGCGGGAACGGCACAAAGCCCACGATGACTGAACAAGTATGTCGGAGGCCCTACGGCAAACAGCGCCGACGTTTCGTGAAGCTCTTTTCCTGTCAAGAAAAGGGCCTTTTATGCAGTATCTCTACTGGAATTCAGGCTGCTTCCTACGCATTCTGGCAAGTTAGCTTTCACAGAAACCCCGAGAACTTCAACCACCAAGCTACATTTGTCATTCTTGCTCTCTACCTACGGGGGATTTCAGCGAATCAGAACACCACTTAAAGCAAAATTCTGGGTCTGTTTCACGCCAATCAAATAGCTAAGCCATGGACAGGGGTCTGTAGAAAGACAACGACTTTCAAAGATAAAGACAGGAGAGTACTCACTTTTCTGAAATTTCTTCCAGTCGTTCCATTGATTTAGCAGCCCAACCCAGCCGTCGAAATTCTGGTGCAACAGAGAGAGCAGCAGCACGTCCACGCCATTCTCCCCTAGCCACAGAGCCTTCCGCTTTGCCCATTCCTGCCAACAGCCAGAGCATCGGCGCCGTAGCACCTTGGCAATAACGCACCTCCCATAGCTACACACCTTCACAAAAGAACCGAGCAGGGTGTAAACAAACATTGCAATGCTTGCGGTAAGGGCTCAAACAGAGACGCCTATGTTATCACTCTGAGATTCAACAACCACTAAAAATGTCATTTTGCTGCAGTATTACAGGAGTTCATTGACTAGTGTCAAAAACATTTTGTTGAAAATTCATTGTTTGAAGCAGGACTTCCCAATGCAAACGTTAAGTAATTCTCGTGAGCCTTTAACTGAGCGGAATGATGCAGGATCTGACTAAAATACTGGCGGATACAGCAGGGCCAGCCCCATCCTCAGCCCTTTTTAAACCCTGGGCCCAGCCCCATCCTCACCTCATGGGTCCCACCTGTGCTGCCCCGGGCCACAGCTGGAGCCCACGCCATGGGGAACGGGGGGCCAATTACCTCAACCCTCACAAGCCAGGCACAGCCAGCAACCTGGCACAGGCATGGGCACACACCACCACCAAGCTGGTGCTGCCGTGGGCAGATGCTGCCGCCAAGCTGGCACCGGCCTGGCAGACTTCAGTTTACAGCCCAAAGCCGAGGTTGGCCTCTAAACAAGAGAACATGTGAAAGCATCCTTACAGGATGCCAGTCCAGTGGTGTCCATGATAGCTCTCACAGCCTCCCACGTAACAGACAGCTCCCCTCTCCGGGACCATGTTTTGCATGTCCCAGGCCCTCCCCGCACCCATGCTGAAAATCAAACAGAACAATTAAGGACTCTGCTTCATCGCCTCAGCCTCCAAAAGAAGCTTCCTTCCTCTGCTAACGCTCGACACAGATATCCCCATGCTGTTCCTTGAATGCAGGCTGGCCTTGGGTGCCTGTACTGCCAAAGGAAGAGAAAAAGATCGTGCTCTTGTCACGTGCTCCATCATCCTCTTGTTCGTCAAGAAAACAGAAGAAAGCTACCATCGCCCTTGCTACATAGGAGAAATTGGTGCGGGGGACGGCTGAGCCCATCCCCAGAAATGGAAAACTCTGCTATGAACCTGCTTTGCCTTTTGGCGACAGCGCCCGCCATCCGTGTGCCCCAAACAGGCGAGGTCCCGTTCAGGCTGGCATCCGCCACAAAGAGGAGAGGTCCCCTGCGGGCTGAACAGAGTCAACTGAACAGAGTCTTCAGAGGAACTTAGCCGTGCATTCAGTTTACAAGTAAATGCCACCCAAGCAATGGTAGGGGGCATTCTGGCATCTAAAGGAATTCAGGAGTTAATTTAGTATTTCCAATGGAACATTCCATAGGTTGTAAAAACAGCCTTAAAGTCTTCTTCCCTCTTGCACCAACAACGCTTCTTTTACTTCTACTTAAGGGTCCCCTACAACTACTTACTACAGCATGTGTGCCTCCACTATCAATGAAAAATACAAAAATCTCTTCTTTCATTCCCCAGCTTGACTGGAACCAGAGGATCGTCTGGGGAAATTTTAAGAGATTCCTCCGGCCCCCTTCACTCCAACCCAATCTCCGGCATGACTCCAACGGCTGCTTCTGTCTCTCTTTCCCCATTACTCAGACGGCATGGACAATTTTTTTCCAACGGCCCTCTTGCTTACAATTTGCATGCCGATGCATTCCCAGGGGAATGTCATAACCATTTCTACTATTATTTCTACAGCCCCTTCCTCACCCACAAAATTCACCTCCTGTATTTTCTCTCCCTTTTTTCCTGGTCTTCCCTCAAGGCAGCCAACAAAGCAGCTTGCAGCGTTACTCGTCCCCGCTTCTCCTTCTCTTCTATTTCCTCCCGATTATTACGTACCTTAGATGCCATTGAGAAGAACTGTGAGATTGTCATGCCATCCTCGCCCCCTACCTTTTGTCATCTCTTTCTTATATCTGCTGCTGCTGCTTGACCAATAAACAGCGTGTTAAATAACTTTGAATTGCTATCATCTTCCGGATCCCGATCGGTCCATTTTCGAGCTACTTCACACAATCTCTCAGAGAAGGCTGACGGGGTTTCCTTATCCCCCTGCCTTACTTCAGATAGTTTAGCTAAATTCTTAGGCTTTTGCACTCCGTGTTGAATCCCATACAAAATTAACTTCTGATATTCCTTTCCCCTCTCTAATCCCTCACACTTGTGTGTTTGGATCCCACTCCGGATCCTCTTTCGGGAGGTACATATTGGTATTAGGCACCCCACCCCGCCTTGTTGGATCAGTCCCTCTCTAGCCTTCTCTAAAATTGGTCTCCTCTCCTCAGCGGTAAACAAATATTCTAGGAGAGCCTGTACATCTCCCCGGTTAGGACTAGGAGTCGTGATTAACAGTACTATACATTCCTTCTGGATTGTTTCCATAGGATCCCACTGCCCGTTTGCAGTTTAATAAATCAGAAGCAGTAAAAGGTACGTGTACGGATACCGGTGCTCCCTCAGGCCCTACAGCCTGTCTGAGGGGAGCTCAAACTATGGGTTTCTCTCCCCTTGTTCTTTTACAGATAGCACTCACAACTCCATCACCACTTGAGCTATCAGATTTGGGCTCTTTGGGGGGAGCTACCAACAGCTGAATATCCTCTTCTGAATTTTCCCATTCAATACAACGAGGTTTTCCCTTTTTCTCTTTTAACACATATATGCCAATCCGATGTTTAGCGTCCACTAAACCACCTTTCTTCCTAATATCCCAATCGCGTCTTAACGAAAAAAACATATCCACAGAAGGCATTTCATCCCATTTTTCAGTTCCCCGACAACACAACATTAATTCCGATATAGTGTTATATTTCAAGGATCCATTCTCAGGCTGTTTTTCACCATCTTCCCATGGATATTGTGGCCACCGTTGATTACAATATCGTTTTAGCTGATTTTTAGTCATGGCATCTCCCCCAAATTTCTTGCAATGCTTCAGGATGCATCCTAGAGGAGAGCAAAGGGCTGCCTCCTGGGAAGCAGCAGCACCCATACCGGTACCGAAAAACCCAGCATTTCTATACAAACCAGAACGAGGGACGTCTCCCTCCGTTACTCAGAACAGGACAGCGTGGAGAAACAAACAGAACTACGCTACTGCCACCTGTCTTTCCTGGTGCGTCTTATGCAGAGCCCAGAACAGAACACAGGCCGCCTGCTTCCCGAGACATCTTGGCCCCTACCCCCTTTTCTCCTAGCCCCAAAAAACACCTCTTTTCAGGAGCATTGCACCCTTTTGTCACTTACCGCCCGACCGCAGGGGAGGAGCTGAAGGAGTCCCCAGGCAACAGGTCGGTGCGCGCTGGAGTCCGCTCAGGCCTCTTCTCCCCGTCGGATGCGGCAAGACGAACCGGGCGAGGCTGTCAGCTCGGTCCCATCTGGGGTGTCAAAACTGTTATCCCACAAGCGTGAGGTCGTTTACCCGGTGTGCGGGACGCCAATATACACACAGGGCAGAGGTGTTTTTATGGCATGTCTGCGCAGAGATGGGTGCTAGGTGGTAGCTCCGCAAAGCTAGCACAAAGTTCGCTCCTACAAGTACAGTATTGATACGGTCTAGCTATGCATATGCATAAGTAATTACACAAAGCAGTTTTCTATTGGTCTACATTTCTCTTATTTCAACTTCAAGCTACAGCGCGACTTTAACATGCTGCGCACGCTCAGAGGCGAGGGCGCTCTGCTTGGGCTGGTGTCTCCAGCTCGAGGGCTGTGACTTTTAGTATCATAAGGAGGATAGTTTGGCGGGAGGGTGCTTCTTATCACACTCCTACTAGTTGTTTCGGATGGTTCCCAAAACATTTCCATTAGCTTACCTATTTCTTCAGGATGTGCTTCTCTCCCAAGGACAGTAATTCTTGTTTAGACGTTCCACTTCCCAGACTCAATCCTCCTTATCAGTTTGACGTAAGCCCTGACCTTCCACCAGCTCCTGGTAGACGACACCGTCAGACTACAAGACGACCGTTCTTTTATGCCAGTCAGTGCGTTCAGAATTAGGAACAGAAAGAACAGGGCAAGCTAAACACCCACGCAAGCCTCATATCCCTAAGAAATGATTAGAAAAACCCAAACGACCCCCATTTGAGATTGCGTTGGCTTAGGGACTGCCTCCTTCAAGTGCCAGAGCGGACCGGTGGAATCAGTCACAGAATTCAGCTGCCTACCAGGAGACAGCCCTCGTCCTCGCAAGGTAAATGTTTCAAAACATGGTGCTATTTTCCGATTTTATCAACTACAGCGGGCTTGCCCTACCAGCGCGAGTTGAGGACATTTTCCTGTGGGTTCATTTGACACTACAGTCAGCTTTGAGCAGGTACAAGCAACCAAGCGCGAGATAGAAAGTCAGCTAAGAGACCAGCTGCCGTACAAAACTTGTTCAAGATCGTGCCTGCGGGAACGGCACAAAGCCCACGATGACTGAACAAGTATGTCGGAGGCCCTACGGCAAACAGCGCCGACGTTTCGTGAAGCTCTTTTCCTGTCAAGAAAAGGGCCTTTTATGCAGTATCTCTACTGGAATTCAGGCTGCTTCCTACGCATTCTGGCAAGTTAGCTTTCACAGAAACCCCGAGAACTTCAACCACCAAGCTACATTTGTCATTCTTGCTCTCTACCTACGGGGGATTTCAGCGAATCAGAACACCACTTAAAGCAAAATTCTGGGTCTGTTTCACGCCAATCAAATAGCTAAGCCATGGACAGGGGTCTGTAGAAAGACAACGACTTTCAAAGATAAAGACAGGAGAGTACTCACTTTTCTGAAATTTCTTCCAGTCGTTCCATTGATTTAGCAGCCCAACCCAGCCGTCGAAATTCTGGTGCAACAGAGAGAGCAGCAGCACGTCCACGCCATTCTCCCCTAGCCACAGAGCCTTCCGCTTTGCCCATTCCTGCCAACAGCCAGAGCATCGGCACCGTAGCACCTTGGCAATAACGCACCTCCCATAGCTACACACCTTCACAAAAGAACCGAGCAGGGTGTAAACAAACATTGCAATGCTTGCGGTAAGGGCTCAAACAGGGACGCCTATGTTATCACTCTGAGATTCAACAACCACTAAAAATGTCATTTTGCTGCAGTATTACAGGAGTTCATTGACTAGTGTCAAAAACATTTTGTTGAAAATTCATTGTTTGAAGCAGGACTTCCCAATGCAAACGTTAAGTAATTCTCGTGAGCCTTTAACTGAGCGGAATGATGCAGGATCTGACTAAAATACTGGCGGATACAGCAGGGCCAGCCCCATCCTCAGCCCTTTTTAAACCCTGGGCCCAGCCCCATCCTCACCTCATGGGTCCCACCTGTGCTGCCCCGGGCCACAGCTGGAGCCCACGCCATGGGGAACAGGGGGCCAATTACCCCAACCCTCACAAGCCAGACACAGCCAGCAACCTGGCACAGGCATGGGCACACACCACCACCAAGCTGGTGCTGCCGTGGGCAGATGCTGCCGCCAAGCTGGCACCGGCCTGGCAGACTTGAGTTTACAGCCCAAAGCCGAGGTTGGCCTCTAAACAAGAGAACATGTGAAAGCATCCTTACAGGATGCCAGTCCAGTGGTGTCCACGATAGCTCTCACAGCCTCCCACGTAACAGACAGCTCCCCTCTCCGGGACCATGTTTTGCATGTCCCAGGCCCTCCCCGCACCCATGCTGAAAATCAAACAGAACAATTAAGGACTCTGCTTCATCGCCTCAGCCTCCAAAAGAAGCTTCCTTCCTCTGCTAACGCTCGACACAGATATCCCCATGCTGTTCCTTGAATGCAGGCTGGCCTTGGGTGCCTGTACTGCCAAAGGAAGAGAAAAAGATCGTGCTCTTGTCACGTGCTCCATCATCCTCTTGTTCGTCAAGAAAACAGAAGAAAGCTACCATCCCCATTGCTACATAGGAGAAATTGGTGCGGGGGACGGCTGAGCCCATCCCCAGAAATGGAAAACTCTGCTATGACCCTGCTTTGCCTTTTGGCGACAGCGCCCGCCATCCGTGTGCCCCAAACAGGCGAGGTCCCGTTCAGGCTGGCATCCGCCACAAAGAGGAGAGGTCCCCTGCGGGCTGAACAGAGTCAACTGAACAGAGTCTTCAGAGGAACTTAGCCGTGCATTCAGTTTACAAGTAAATGCCACCCAAGCAATGGTAGGGGGCATTCTGGCATCTAAAGGAATTCAGGAGTTAATTTAGTATTTCCAATGGAACATTCCATAGGTTGTAAAAACAGCCTTAAAGTCTTCTTCCCTCTTGCACCAACAACGCTTCTTTTACTTCTACTTAAGGGTCCCCTACAACTACTTACTACAGCATGTGTGCCTCCACTATCAATGAAAAATACAAAAATCTCTTCTTTCATTCCCCAGCTTGACTGGAACCAGAGGATCGTCTGGGGAAATTTTAAGAGATTCCTCCGGCCCCCTTCACTCCAACCCAATCTCCGGCATGACTCCAACGGCTGCTTCTGTCTCTCTTTCCCCATTACTCAGACGGCATGGACAATTTTTTTCCAACGGCCCTCTTGCTTACAATTTGCATGCCGATGCATTCCCAGGGGAATGTCATAACCATTTCTACTATTATTTCTACAGCCCCTTCCTCACCCACAAAATTCACCTCCTGTATTTTCTCTCCCTTTTTTCCTGGTCTTCCCTCAAGGCAGCCAACAAAGAAGCTTGCAGCGTTACTCGTCCCCGCTTCTCCTTCTCTTCTATTTCCTCCCGATTATTACGTACCTTAGATGCCATTGAGAAGAACTGTGAGATTGTCATGCCATCCTCGCCCCCTACCTTTTGTCATCTCTTTCTTATAGCTGCTGCTGCTGCTTGACCAATAAACAGCGTGTTAAATAACTTTGAATTGCTATCATCTTCCGGATCCCGATCGGTCCATTTTCGAGCTACTTCACACAATCTCTCAGAGAAGGCTGACGGGGTTTCCTTATCCCCCTGCCTTACTTCAGATAGTTTAGCTAAATTCTTAGGCTTTTGCACTCCGTGTTGAATCCCATACAAAATTAACTTCTGATATTCCTTTCCCCTCTCTAATCCCTCACACTTGTGTGTTTGGATCCCACTCCGGATCCTCTTTCGGGAGGTACATATTGGTATTAGGCACCCCACCCCGCCTTGTTGGATCAGTCCCTCTCTAGCCTTCTCTAAAATTGGTCTCCTCTCCTCAGCGGTAAACAAATATTCTAGGAGAGCCTGTACATCTCCCCGGTTAGGACTAGGAGTCGTGATTAACAGTACTATACATTCCTTCTGGATTGTTTCCATAGGATCCCACTGCCCGTTTGCAGTTTAATAAATCACAAGCAGTAAAAGGTACGTGTACGGATACCGGTGCTCCCTCAGGCCCTACAGCCTGTCTGAGGGGAGCTCAAACTATGGGTTTCTCTCCCCTTGTTCTTTTACAGATAGCACTCACAACTCCATCACCACTTGAGCTATCAGATTTGGGCTCTTTGGGGGGAGCTACCAACAGCTGAATATCCTCTTCTGAATTTTCCCATTCAATACAACGAGGTTTTCCCTTTTTCTCTTTTAACACATATATGCCAATCTGATGTTTAGAATCCACTAAGCCACCTTTCTTCCTAATATCCCAATCGCGCCTTAACGAAAAAAAACATATCCACAGAAGGCATTTCATGCCATTTTTCAGTTCTCAAACAACACAACACTTATTCCGATATAGTGTTATATTTCAAGGATCCATTCTCAGGCTGTTTTTCACCATCTTCCCATGGATATTGTGGCCACCGTTGATTACAATATCGTTTTAGCTGATTTTTAGTCATGGCATCTCCCCCAAATTTCTTGCAATGCTTCAGGATGCATCCTAGAGGAGAGCAAAGGGCTGCCTCCTGGGAAGCAGCAGCACCCATACCGGTACCGAAAAACCCAGCATTTCTATACAAACCAGAACGAGGGACGTCTCCCTCCGTTACTCAGAACAGGACAGCGTGGAGAAACAAACAGAACTACGCTACTGCCACCTGTCTTTCCTGGTGCGTCTTATGCAGAGCCCAGAACAGAACACAGGCCGCCTGCTTCCCGAGACATCTTGGCCCCTACCCCCTTTTCTCCTAGCCCCAAAAAACACCTCTTTTCAGGAGCATTGCACCCTTTTGTCACTTACCGCCCGACCGCAGGGGAGGAGCTGAAGGAGTCCCCAGGCAACAGGTCGGTGCGCGCTGGAGTCCGCTCAGGCCTCTTCTCCCCGTCGGATGCGGCAAGACGAACCGGGCGAGGCTGTCAGCTCGGTCCCATCTGGGGTGTCAAAACTGTTATCCCACAAGCGTGAGGTCGTTTACCCGGTGTGCGGGACGCCAATATACACACAGGGCAGAGGTGTTTTTATGGCATGTCTGCGCAGAGATGGGTGCTAGGTGGTAGCTCCGCAAAGCTAGCACAAAGTTCGCTCCTACAAGTACAGTATTGATACGGTCTAGCTATGCATATGCATAAGTAATTACACAAAGCAGTTTTCTATTGGTCTACATTTCTCTTATTTCAACTTCAAGCTACAGCGCGACTTTAACATGCTGCGCACGCTCAGAGGCGAGGGCGCTCTGCTTGGGCTGGTGTCTCCAGCTCGAGGGCTGTGACTTTTAGTATCATCAGGAGGATAGTTTGGCGGGAGGGTGCTTCTTATCACACTCCTACTAGTTGTTTCGGATGGTTCCCAAAACATTTCCATTAGCTTACCTATTTCTTCAGGATGTGCTTCTCTCCCAAGGACAGTAATTCTTGTTTAGACGTTCCACTTCCCAGACTCAATCCTCCTTATCAGTTTGACGTAAGCCCTGACCTTCCACCAGCTCCTGGGAGACGACACCGTCAGACTACAAGACGACCGTTCTTTTATGCCAGTCAGTGCGTTCAGAATTAGGAACAGAAAGAACAGGGCAAGCTAAACACCCACGCAAGCCTCATATCCCTAAGAAATGATTAGAAAAACCCAAACGACCCCCATTTGAGATTGCGTTGGCTTAGGGACTGCCTCCTTCAAGTGCCAGAGCGGACCGGTGGAATCAGTCACAGAATTCAGCTGCCTACCAGGAGACAGCCCTCGTCCTCGCAAGGCAAATGTTTCAAAACATGGTGCTATTTTCCGATTTTATCAACTACAGCGGGCTTGCCCTACCAGCGCGAGTTGAGGACATTTTCCTGTGGGTTCATTTGACACTACAGTCAGCTTTGAGCAGGTACAAGCAACCAAGCGCGAGATAGAAAGTCAGCTAAGAGACCAGCTGCCGTACAAAACTTGTTCAAGATCGTGCCTGCGGGAACGGCACAAAGCCCACGATGACTGAACAAGTATGTCGGAGGCCCTACGGCAAACAGCGCCGACGTTTCGTGAAGCTCTTTTCCTGTCAAGAAAAGGGCCTTTTATGCAGTATCTCTACTGGAATTCAGGCTGCTTCCTACGCATTCTGGCAAGTTAGCTTTCACAGAAACCCCGAGAACTTCAACCACCAAGCTACATTTGTCATTCTTGCTCTCTACCTACGGGGGATTTCAGCGAATCAGAACACCACTTAAAGCAAAATTCTGGGTCTGTTTCACGCCAATCAAATAGCTAAGCCATGGACAGGGGTCTGTAGAAAGACAACGACTTTCAAAGATAAAGACAGGAGAGTAATCACTTTTCTGAAATTTCTTCCAGTCGTTCCATTGATTTAGCAGCCCAACCCAGCCGTCGAAATTCTGGTGCAACAGAGAGAGCAGCAGCACGTCCACGCCATTCTCCCCTAGCCACAGAGCCTTCCGCTTTGCCCATTCCTGCCAACAGCCAGAGCATCGGCGCCGTAGCACCTTGGCAATAACGCACCTCCCATAGCTACACACCTTCACAAAAGAACCGAGCAGGGTGTAAACAAACATTGCAATGCTTGCGGTAAGGGCTCAAACAGAGACGCCTATGTTATCACTCTGAGATTCAACAACCACTAAAAATGTCATTTTGCTGCAGTATTACAGGAGTTCATTGACTAGTGTCAAAAACATTTTGTTGAAAATTCATTGTTTGAAGCAGGACTTCCCAATGCAAACGTTAAGTAATTCTCGTGAGCCTTTAACTGAGCGGAATGATGCAGGATCTGACTAAAATACTGGCGGATACAGCAGGGCCAGCCCCATCCTCAGCCCTTTTTAAACCCTGGGCCCAGCCCCATCCTCACCTCATGGGTCCCACCTGTGCTGCCCCGGGCCACAGCTGGAGCCCACGCCATGGGGAACGGGGGGCCAATTACCTCAACCCTCACAAGCCAGGCACAGCCAGCAACCTGGCACAGGCATGGGCACACACCACCACCAAGCTGGTGCTGCCGTGGGCAGATGCTGCCGCCAAGCTGGCACCGGCCTGGCAGACTTGAGTTTACAGCCCAAAGCCGAGGTTGGCCTCTAAACAAGAGAACATGTGAAAGCATCCTTACAGGATGCCAGTCCAGTGGTGTCCACGATAGCTCTCACAGCCTCCCACGTAACAGACAGCTCCCCTCTCCGGGACCATGTTTTGCATGTCCCAGGCCCTCCCCGCACCCATGCTGAAAATCAAACAGAACAATTAAGGACTCTGCTTCATCGCCTCAGCCTCCAAAAGAAGCTTCCTTCCTCTGCTAACGCTCGACACAGATATCCCCATGCTGTTCCTTGAATGCAGGCTGGCCTTGGGTGCCTGTACTGCCAAAGGAAGAGAAAAAGATCGTGCTCTTGTCACGTGCTCCATCATCCTCTTGTTCGTCAAGAAAACAGAAGAAAGCTACCATCGCCCTTGCTACATAGGAGAAATTGGTGCGGGGGACGGCTGAGCCCATCCCCAGAAATGGAAAACTCTGCTATGACCCTGCTTTGCCTTTTGGCGACAGCGCCCGCCATCCGTGTGCCCCAAACAGGCGAGGTCCCGTTCAGGCTGGCATCCGCCACAAAGAGGAGAGGTCCCCTGCGGGCTGAACAGAGTCAACTGAACAGAGTCTTCAGAGGAACTTAGCCGTGCATTCAGTTTACAAGTAAATGCCACCCAAGCAATGGTAGGGGGCATTCTGGCATCTAAAGGAATTCAGGAGTTAATTTAGTATTTCCAATGGAACATTCCATAGGTTGTAAAAACAGCCTTAAAGTCTTCTTCCCTCTTGCACCAACAACGCTTCTTTTACTTCTACTTAAGGGTCCCCTACAACTACTTACTACAGCATGTGTGCCTCCACTATCAATGAAAAATACAAAAATCTCTTCTTTCATTCCCCAGCTTGACTGGAACCAGAGGATCGTCTGGGGAAATTTTAAGAGATTCCTCCGGCCCCCTTCACTCCAACCCAATCTCCGGCATGACTCCAACGGCTGCTTCTGTCTCTCTTTCCCCATTACTCAGACGGCATGGACAATTTTTTTCCAACGGCCCTCTTGCTTACAATTTGCATGCCGATGCATTCCCAGGGGAATGTCATAACCATTTCTACTATTATTTCTACAGCCCCTTCCTCACCCACAAAATTCACCTCCTGTATTTTCTCTCCCTTTTTTCCTGGTCTTCCCTCAAGGCAGCCAACAAAGCAGCTTGCAGCGTTACTCGTCCCCGCTTCTCCTTCTCTTCTATTTCCTCCCGATTATTACGTACCTTAGATGCCATTGAGAAGAACTGTGAGATTGTCATGCCATCCTCGCCCCCTACCTTTTGTCATCTCTTTCTTATAGCTGCTGCTGCTGCTTGACCAATAAACAGCGTGTTAAATAACTTTGAATTGCTATCATCTTCCGGATCCCGATCGGTCCATTTTCGAGCTACTTCACACAATCTCTCAGAGAAGGCTGACGGGGTTTCCTTATCCCCCTGCCTTACTTCAGATAGTTTAGCTAAATTCTTAGGCTTTTGCACTCCGTGTTGAATCCCATACAAAATTAACTTCTGATATTCCTTTCCCCTCTCTAATCCCTCACACTTGTGTGTTTGGATCCCACTCCGGATCCTCTTTCGGGAGGTACATATTGGTATTAGGCACCCCACCCCGCCTTGTTGGATCAGTCCCTCTCTAGCCTTCTCTAAAATTGTTCTCCTCTCCTCAGCGGTAAACAAATATTCTAGGAGAGCCTGTACATCTCCCCGGTTAGGACTAGGAGTCGTGATTAACAGTACTATACATTCCTTCTGGATTGTTTCCATAGGATCCCACTGCCCGTTTGCAGTTTAATAAATCAGAAGCAGTAAAAGGTACGTGTACGGATACCGGTGCTCCCTCAGGCCCTACAGCCTGTCTGAGGGGAGCTCAAACTATGGGTTTCTCTCCCCTTGTTCTTTTACAGATAGCACTCACAACTCCATCACCACTTGAGCTATCAGATTTGGGCTCTTTGGGGGGAGCTACCAACAGCTGAATATCCTCTTCTGAATTTTCCCATTCAATACAACGAGGTTTTCCCTTTTTCTCTTTTAACACATATATGCCAATCCGATGTTTAGCGTCCACTAAACCACCTTTCTTCCTAATATCCCAATCGCGTCTTAACGAAAAAAACATATCCACAGAAGGCATTTCATCCCATTTTTCAGTTCCCCGACAACACAACATTAATTCCGATATAGTGTTATATTTCAAGGATCCATTCTCAGGCTGTTTTTCACCATCTTCCCATGGATATTGTGGCCACCGTTGATTACAATATCGTTTTAGCTGATTTTTAGTCATGGCATCTCCCCCAAATTTCTTGCAATGCTTCAGGATGCATCCTAGAGGAGAGCAAAGGGCTGCCTCCTGGGAAGCAGCAGCACCCATACCGGTACCGAAAAACCCAGCATTTCTATACAAACCAGAACGAGGGACGTCTCCCTCCGTTACTCAGAACAGGACAGCGTGGAGAAACAAACAGAACTACGCTACTGCCACCTGTCTTTCCTGGTGCGTCTTATGCAGAGCCCAGAACAGAACACAGGCCGCCTGCTTCCCGAGACATCTTGGCCCCTACCCCCTTTTCTCCTAGCCCCAAAAAACACCTCTTTTCAGGAGCATTGCACCCTTTTGTCACTTACCGCCCGACCGCAGGGGAGGAGCTGAAGGAGTCCCCAGGCAACAGGTCGGTGCGCGCTGGAGTCCGCTCAGGCCTCTTCTCCCCGTCGGATGCGGCAAGACGAACCGGGCGAGGCTGTCAGCTCGGTCCCATCTGGGGTGTCAAAACTGTTATCCCACAAGCGTGAGGTCGTTTACCCGGTGTGCGGGACGCCAATATACACACAGGGCAGAGGTGTTTTTATGGCATGTCTGCGCAGAGATGGGTGCTAGGTGGTAGCTCCGCAAAGCTAGCACAAAGTTCGCTCCTACAAGTACAGTATTGATACGGTCTAGCTATGCATATGCATAAGTAATTACACAAAGCAGTTTTCTATTGGTCTACATTTCTCTTATTTCAACTTCAAGCTACAGCGCGACTTTAACATGCTGCGCACGCTCAGAGGCGAGGGCGCTCTGCTTGGGCTGGTGTCTCCAGCTCGAGGGCTGTGACTTTTAGTATCATCAGGAGGATAGTTTGGCGGGAGGGTGCTTCTTATCACACTCCTACTAGTTGTTTCGGATGGTTCCCAAAACATTTCCATTAGCTTACCTATTTCTTCAGGATGTGCTTCTCTCCCAAGGACAGTAATTCTTGTTTAGACGTTCCACTTCCCAGACTCAATCCTCTTTATCAGTTTGACGTAAGCCCTGACCTTCCACCAGCTCCTGGGAGACGACACCGTCAGACTACAAGACGACCGTTCTTTTATGCCAGTCAGTGCGTTCAGAATTAGGAACAGAAAGAACAGGGCAAGCTAAACACCCACGCAAGCCTCATATCCCTAAGAAATGATTAGAAAAACCCAAACGACCCCCATTTGAGATTGCGTTGGCTTAGGGACTGCCTCCTTCAAGTGCCAGAGCGGACCGGTGGAATCAGTCACAGAATTCAGCTGCCTACCAGGAGACAGCCCTCGTCCTCGCAAGGTAAATGTTTCAAAACATGGTGCTATTTTCCGATTTTATCAACTACAGCGGGCTTGCCCTACCAGCGCGAGTTGAGGACATTTTCCTGTGGGTTCATTTGACACTACAGTCAGCTTTGAGCAGGTACAAGCAACCAAGCGCGAGATAGAAAGTCAGCTAAGAGACCAGCTGCCGTACAAAACTTGTTCAAGATCGTGCCTGCGGGAACGGCACAAAGCCCACGATGACTGAACAAGTATGTCGGAGGCCCTACGGCAAACAGCGCCGACGTTTCGTGAAGCTCTTTTCCTGTCAAGAAAAGGGCCTTTTATGCAGTATCTCTACTGGAATTCAGGCTGCTTCCTACGCATTCTGGCAAGTTAGCTTTCACAGAAACCCCGAGAACTTCAACCACCAAGCTACATTTGTCATTCTTGCTCTCTACCTACGGGGGATTTCAGCGAATCAGAACACCACTTAAAGCAAAATTCTGGGTCTGTTTCACGCCAATCAAATAGCTAAGCCATGGACAGGGGTCTGTAGAAAGACAACGACTTTCAAAGATAAAGACAGGAGAGTACTCACTTTTCTGAAATTTCTTCCAGTCGTTCCATTGATTTAGCAGCCCAACCCAGCCGTCGAAATTCTGGTGCAACAGAGAGAGCAGCAGCACGTCCACGCCATTCTCCCCTAGCCACAGAGCCTTCCGCTTTGCCCATTCCTGCCAACAGCCAGAGCATCGGCACCGTAGCACCTTGGCAATAACGCACCTCCCATAGCTACACACCTTCACAAAAGAACCGAGCAGGGTGTAAACAAACATTGCAATGCTTGCGGTAAGGGCTCAAACAGGGACGCCTATGTTATCACTCTGAGATTCAACAACCACTAAAAATGTCATTTTGCTGCAGTATTACAGGAGTTCATTGACTAGTGTCAAAAACATTTTGTTGAAAATTCATTGTTTGAAGCAGGACTTCCCAATGCAAACGTTAAGTAATTCTCGTGAGCCTTTAACTGAGCGGAATGATGCAGGATCTGACTAAAATAATGGCGGATACAGCAGGGCCAGCCCCATCCTCAGCCCTTTTTAAACCCTGGGCCCAGCCCCATCCTCACCTCATGGGTCCCACCTGTGCTGCCCCGGGCCACAGCTGGAGCCCACGCCATGGGGAACAGGGGGCCAATTACCCCAACCCTCACAAGCCAGACACAGCCAGCAACCTGGCACAGGCATGGGCACACACCACCACCAAGCTGGTGCTGCCGTGGGCAGATGCTGCCGCCAAGCTGGCACCGGCCTGGCAGACTTCAGTTTACAGCCCAAAGCCAAGGTTGGCCTCTAAACAAGAGAACATGTGAAAGCATCCTTACAGGATGCCAGTCCAGTGGTGTCCACGATAGCTCTCACAGCCTCCCACGTAACAGACAGCTCCCCTCTCCGGGACCATGTTTTGCATGTCCCAGGCCCTCCCCGCACCCATGCTGAAAATCAAACAGAACAATTAAGGACTCTGCTTCATCGCCTCAGCCTCCAAAAGAAGCTTCCTTCCTCTGCTAACGCTCGACACAGATATCCCCATGCTGTTCCTTGAATGCAGGCTGGCCTTGGGTGCCTGTACTGCCAAAGGAAGAGAAAAAGATCGTGCTCTTGTCACGTGCTCCATCATCCTCTTGTTCGTCAAGAAAACAGAAGAAAGCTACCATCGCCCTTGCTACATAGGAGAAATTGGTGCGGGGGACGGCTGAGCCCATCCCCAGAAATGGAAAACTCTGCTATGACCCTGCTTTGCCTTTTGGCGACAGCGCCCGCCATCCGTGTGCCCCAAACAGGCGAGGTCCCGTTCAGGCTGGCATCCGCCACAAAGAGGAGAGGTCCCCTGCGGGCTGAACAGAGTCAACTGAACAGAGTCTTCAGAGGAACTTAGCCGTGCATTCAGTTTACAAGTAAATGCCACCCAAGCAATGGTAGGGGGCATTCTGGCATCTAAAGGAATTCAGGAGTTAATTTAGTATTTCCAATGGAACATTCCATAGGTTGTAAAAACAGCCTTAAAGTCTTCTTCCCTCTTGCACCAACAACGCTTCTTTTAGTTCTACTTAAGGGTCCCCTACAACTACTTACTACAGCATGTGTGCCTCCACTATCAATGAAAAATACAAAAATCTCTTCTTTCATTCCCCAGCTTGACTGGAACCAGAGGATCGTCTGGGGAAATTTTAAGAGATTCCTCCGGCCCCCTTCACTCCAACCCAATCTCCGGCATGACTCCAACGGCTGCTTCTGTCTCTCTTTCCCCATTACTCAGACGGCATGGACAATTTTTTTCCAACGGCCCTCTTGCTTACAATTTGCATGCCGATGCATTCCCAGGGGAATGTCATAACCATTTCTACTATTATTTCTACAGCCCCTTCCTCACCCACAAAATTCACCTCCTGTATTTTCTCTCCCTTTTTTCCTGGTCTTCCCTCAAGGCAGCCAACAAAGAAGCTTGCAGCGTTACTCGTCCCCGCTTCTCCTTCTCTTCTATTTCCTCCCGATTATTACGTACCTTAGATGCCATTGAGAAGAACTGTGAGATTGTCATGCCATCCTCGCTCCCTACCTTTTGTCATCTCTTTCTTATATCTGCTGCTGCTGCTTGACCAATAAACAGCGTGTTAAATAACTTTGAATTGCTATCATCTTCCGGATCCCGATCGGTCCATTTTCGAGCTACTTCACACAATCTCTCAGAGAAGGCTGACGGGGTTTCCTTATCCCCCTGCCTTACTTCAGATAGTTTAGCTAAATTCTTAGGCTTTTGCACTCCGTGTTGAATCCCATACAAAATTAACTTCTGATATTCCTTTCCCCTCTCTAATCCCTCACACTTGTGTGTTTGGATCCCACTCCGGATCCTCTTTCGGGAGGTACATATTGGTATTAGGCACCCCACCCCGCCTTGTTGGATCAGTCCCTCTCTAGCCTTCTCTAAAATTGTTCTCCTCTCCTCAGCGGTAAACAAATATTCTAGGAGAGCCTGTACATCTCCCCGGTTAGGACTAGGAGTCGTGATTAACAGTACTATACATTCCTTCTGGATTGTTTCCATAGGATCCCACTGCCCGTTTGCAGTTTAATAAATCAGAAGCAGTAAAAGGTACGTGTACGGATACCGGTGCTCCCTCAGGCCCTACAGCCTGTCTGAGGGGAGCTCAAACTATGGGTTTCTCTCCCCTTGTTCTTTTACAGATAGCACTCACAACTCCATCACCACTTGAGCTATCAGATTTGGGCTCTTTGGGGGGAGCTACCAACAGCTGAATATCCTCTTCTGAATTTTCCCATTCAATACAACGAGGTTTTCCCTTTTTCTCTTTTAACACATATATTCCAATCCGATGTTTAGCGTCCACTAAACCACCTTTCTTCCTAATATCCCAATCGCGTCTTAACGAAAAAAACATATCCACAGAAGGCATTTCATCCCATTTTTCAGTTCCCCGACAACACAACACTAATTCCGATATAGTGTTATATTTCAAGGATCCATTCTCAGGCTGTTTTTCACCATCTTCCCATGGATATTGTGGCCACCGTTGATTACAATATCGTTTTAGCTGATTTTTAGTCATGGCATCTCCCCCAAATTTCTTGCAATGCTTCAGGATGCATCCTAGAGGAGAGCAAAGGGCTGCCTCCTGGGAAGCAGCAGCACCCATACCGGTACCGAAAAACCCAGCATTTCTATACAAACCAGAACGAGGGACGTCTCCCTCCGTTACTCAGAACAGGACAGCGTGGAGAAACAAACAGAACTACGCTACTGCCACCTGTCTTTCCTGGTGCGTCTTATGCAGAGCCCAGAACAGAACACAGGCCGCCTGCTTCCCGAGACATCTTGGCCCCTACCCCCTTTTCTCCTAGCCCCAAAAAACACCTCTTTTCAGGAGCATTGCACCCTTTTGTCACTTACCGCCCGACCGCAGGGGAGGAGCTGAAGGAGTCCCCAGGCAACAGGTCGGTGCGCGCTGGAGTCCGCTCAGGCCTCTTCTCCCCGTCGGATGCGGCAAGACGAACCGGGCGAGGCTGTCAGCTCGGTCCCATCTGGGGTGTCAAAACTGTTATCCCACAAGCGTGAGGTCGTTTACCCGGTGTGCGGGACGCCAATATACACACAGGGCAGAGGTGTTTTTATGGCATGTCTGCGCAGAGATGGGTGCTAGGTGGTAGCTCCGCAAAGCTAGCACAAAGTTCGCTCCTACAAGTACAGTATTGATACGGTCTAGCTATGCATATGCATAAGTAATTACACAAAGCAGTTTTCTCTTGGTCTACATTTCTCTTATTTCAACTTCAAGCTACAGCGCGACTTTAACATGCTGCGCACGCTCAGAGGCGAGGGCGCTCTGCTTGGGCTGGTGTCTCCAGCTCGAGGGCTGTGACTTTTAGTATCATAAGGAGGATAGTTTGGCGGGAGGGTGCTTCTTATCACACTCCTACTAGTTGTTTCGGATGGTTCCCAAAACATTTCCATTAGCTTACCTATTTCTTCAGGATGTGCTTCTCTCCCAAGGACAGTAATTCTTGTTTAGACGTTCCACTTCCCAGACTCAATCCTCCTTATCAGTTTGACGTAAGCCCTGACCTTCCACCAGCTCCTGGTAGACGACACCGTCAGACTACAAGACGACCGTTCTTTTATGCCAGTCAGTGCGTTCAGAATTAGGAACAGAAAGAACAGGGCAAGCTAAACACCCACGCAAGCCTCATATCCCTAAGAAATGATTAGAAAAACCCAAACGACCCCCATTTGAGATTGCGTTGGCTTAGGGACTGCCTCCTTCAAGTGCCAGAGCGGACCGGTGGAATCAGTCACAGAATTCAGCTGCCTACCAGGAGACAGCCCTCGTCCTCGCAAGGTAAATGTTTCAAAACATGGTGCTATTTTCCGATTTTATCAACTACAGCGGGCTTGCCCTACCAGCGCGAGTTGAGGACATTTTCCTGTGGGTTCATTTGACACTACAGTCAGCTTTGAGCAGGTACAAGCAACCAAGCGCGAGATAGAAAGTCAGCTAAGAGACCAGCTGCCGTACAAAACTTGTTCAAGATCGTGCCTGCGGGAACGGCACAAAGCCCACGATGACTGAACAAGTATGTCGGAGGCCCTACGGCAAACAGCGCCGACGTTTCGTGAAGCTCTTTTCCTGTCAAGAAAAGGGCCTTTTATGCAGTATCTCTACTGGAATTCAGGCTGCTTCCTACGCATTCTGGCAAGTTAGCTTTCACAGAAACCCCGAGAACTTCAACCACCAAGCTACATTTGTCATTCTTGCTCTCTACCTACGGGGGATTTCAGCGAATCAGAACACCACTTAAAGCAAAATTCTGGGTCTGTTTCACGCCAATCAAATAGCTAAGCCATGGACAGGGGTCTGTAGAAAGACAACGACTTTCAAAGATAAAGACAGGAGAGTACTCACTTTTCTGAAATTTCTTCCAGTCGTTCCATTGATTTAGCAGCCCAACCCAGCCGTCGAAATTCTGGTGCAACAGAGAGAGCAGCAGCACGTCCACGCCATTCTCCCCTAGCCACAGAGCCTTCCGCTTTGCCCATTCCTGCCAACAGCCAGAGCATCGGCACCGTAGCACCTTGGCAATAACGCACCTCCCATAGCTACACACCTTCACAAAAGAACCGAGCAGGGTGTAAACAAACATTGCAATGCTTGCGGTAAGGGCTCAAACAGGGACGCCTATGTTATCACTCTGAGATTCAACAACCACTAAAAATGTCATTTTGCTGCAGTATTACAGGAGTTCATTGACTAGTGTCAAAAACATTTTGTTGAAAATTCATTGTTTGAAGCAGGACTTCCCAATGCAAACGTTAAGTAATTCTCGTGAGCCTTTAACTGAGCGGAATGATGCAGGATCTGACTAAAATAATGGCGGATACAGCAGGGCCAGCCCCATCCTCAGCCCTTTTTAAACCCTGGGCCCAGCCCCATCCTCACCTCATGGGTCCCACCTGTGCTGCCCCGGGCCACAGCTGGAGCCCACGCCATGGGGAACAGGGGGCCAATTACCCCAACCCTCACAAGCCAGACACAGCCAGCAACCTGGCACAGGCATGGGCACACACCACCACCAAGCTGGTGCTGCCGTGGGCAGATGCTGCCGCCAAGCTGGCACCGGCCTGGCAGACTTCAGTTTACAGCCCAAAGCCGAGGTTGGCCTCTAAACAAGAGAACATGTGAAAGCATCCTTACAGGATGCCAGTCCAGTGGTGTCCACGATAGCTCTCACAGCCTCCCACGTAACAGACAGCTCCCCTCTCCGGGACCATGTTTTGCATGTCCCAGGCCCTCCCCGCACCCATGCTGAAAATCAAACAGAACAATTAAGGACTCTGCTTCATCGCCTCAGCCTCCAAAAGAAGCTTCCTTCCTCTGCTAACGCTCGACACAGATATCCCCATGCTGTTCCTTGAATGCAGGCTGGCCTTGGGTGCCTGTACTGCCAAAGGAAGAGAAAAAGATCGTGCTCTTGTCACGTGCTCCATCATCCTCTTGTTCGTCAAGAAAACAGAAGAAAGCTACCATCGCCCTTGCTACATAGGAGAAATTGGTGCGGGGGACGGCTGAGCCCATCCCCAGAAATGGAAAACTCTGCTATGACCCTGCTTTGCCTTTTGGCGACAGCGCCCGCCATCCGTGTGCCCCAAACAGGCGAGGTCCCGTTCAGGCTGGCATCCGCCACAAAGAGGAGAGGTCCCCTGCGGGCTGAACAGAGTCAACTGAACAGAGTCTTCAGAGGAACTTAGCCGTGCATTCAGTTTACAAGTAAATGCCACCCAAGCAATGGTAGGGGGCATTCTGGCATCTAAAGGAATTCAGGAGTTAATTTAGTATTTCCAATGGAACATTCCATAGGTTGTAAAAACAGCCTTAAAGTCTTCTTCCCTCTTGCACCAACAACGCTTCTTTTACTTCTACTTAAGGGTCCCCTACAACTACTTACTACAGCATGTGTGCCTCCACTATCAATGAAAAATACAAAAATCTCTTCTTTCATTCCCCAGCTTGACTGGAACCAGAGGATCGTCTGGGGAAATTTTAAGAGATTCCTCCGGCCCCCTTCACTCCAACCCAATCTCCGGCATGACTCCAACGGCTGCTTCTGTCTCTCTTTCCCCATTACTCAGACGGCATGGACAATTTTTTTCCAACGGCCCTCTTGCTTACAATTTGCATGCCGATGCATTCCCAGGGGAATGTCATAACCATTTCTACTATTATTTCTACAGCCCCTTCCTCACCCACAAAATTCACCTCCTGTATTTTCTCTCCCTTTTTTCCTGGTCTTCCCTCAAGGCAGCCAACAAAGCAGCTTGCAGCGTTACTCGTCCCCGCTTCTCCTTCTCTTCTATTTCCTCCCGATTATTACGTACCTTAGATGCCATTGAGAAGAACTGTGAGATTGTCATGCCATCCTCGCCCCCTACCTTTTGTCATCTCTTTCTTATATCTGCTGCTGCTGCTTGACCAATAAACAGCGTGTTAAATAACTTTGAATTGCTATCATCTTCCGGATCCCGATCGGTCCATTTTCGAGCTACTTCACACAATCTCTCAGAGAAGGCTGACGGGGTTTCCTTATCCCCCTGCCTTACTTCAGATAGTTTAGCTAAATTCTTAGGCTTTTGCACTCCGTGTTGAATCCCATACAAAATTAACTTCTGATATTCCTTTCCCCTCTCTAATCCCTCACACTTGTGTGTTTGGATCCCACTCCGGATCCTCTTTCGGGAGGTACATATTGGTATTAGGCACCCCACCCCGCCTTGTTGGATCAGTCCCTCTCTAGCCTTCTCTAAAATTGTTCTCCTCTCCTCAGCGGTAAACAAATATTCTAGGAGAGCCTGTACATCTCCCCGGTTAGGACTAGGAGTCGTGATTAACAGTACTATACATTCCTTCTGGATTGTTTCCATAGGATCCCACTGCCCGTTTGCAGTTTAATAAATCACAAGCAGTAAAAGGTACGTGTACGGATACCGGTGCTCCCTCAGGCCCTACAGCCTGTCTGAGGGGAGCTCAAACTATGGGTTTCTCTCCCCTTGTTCTTTTACAGATAGCACTCACAACTCCATCACCACTTGAGCTATCAGATTTGGGCTCTTTGGGGGGAGCTACCAACAGCTGAATATCCTCTTCTGAATTTTCCCATTCAATACAACGAGGTTTTCCCTTTTTCTCTTTTAACACATATATTCCAATCCGATGTTTAGCGTCCACTAAACCACCTTTCTTCCTAATATCCCAATCGCGTCTTAACGAAAAAAACATATCCACAGAAGGCATTTCATCCCATTTTTCAGTTCCCCGACAACACAACACTAATTCCGATATAGTGTTATATTTCAAGGATCCATTCTCAGGCTGTTTTTCACCATCTTCCCATGGATATTGTGGCCACCGTTGATTACAATATCGTTTTAGCTGATTTTTAGTCATGGCATCTCCCCCAAATTTCTTGCAATGCTTCAGGATGCATCCTAGAGGAGAGCAAAGGGCTGCCTCCTGGGAAGCAGCAGCACCCATACCGGTACCGAAAAACCCAGCATTTCTATACAAACCAGAACGAGGGACGTCTCCCTCCGTTACTCAGAACAGGACAGCGTGGAGAAACAAACAGAACTACGCTACTGCCACCTGTCTTTCCTGGTGCGTCTTATGCAGAGCCCAGAACAGAACACAGGCCGCCTGCTTCCCGAGACATCTTGGCCCCTACCCCCTTTTCTCCTAGCCCCAAAAAACACCTCTTTTCAGGAGCATTGCACCCTTTTGTCACTTACCGCCCGACCGCAGGGGAGGAGCTGAAGGAGTCCCCAGGCAACAGGTCGGTGCGCGCTGGAGTCCGCTCAGGCCTCTTCTCCCCGTCGGATGCGGCAAGACGAACCGGGCGAGGCTGTCAGCTCGGTCCCATCTGGGGTGTCAAAACTGTTATCCCACAAGCGTGAGGTCGTTTACCCGGTGTGCGGGACGCCAATATACACACAGGGCAGAGGTGTTTTTATGGCATGTCTGCGCAGAGATGGGTGCTAGGTGGTAGCTCCGCAAAGCTAGCACAAAGTTCGCTCCTACAAGTACAGTATTGATACGGTCTAGCTATGCATATGCATAAGTAATTACACAAAGCAGTTTTCTATTGGTCTACATTTCTCTTATTTCAACTTCAAGCTACAGCGCGACTTTAACATGCTGCGCACGCTCAGAGGCGAGGGCGCTCTGCTTGGGCTGGTGTCTCCAGCTCGAGGGCTGTGACTTTTAGTATCATCAGGAGGATAGTTTGGCGGGAGGGTGCTTCTTATCACACTCCTACTAGTTGTTTCGGATGGTTCCCAAAACATTTCCATTAGCTTACCTATTTCTTCAGGATGTGCTTCTCTCCCAAGGACAGTAATTCTTGTTTAGACGTTCCACTTCCCAGACTCAATCCTCTTTATCAGTTTGACGTAAGCCCTGACCTTCCACCAGCTCCTGGGAGACGACACCGTCAGACTACAAGACGACCGTTCTTTTATGCCAGTCAGTGCGTTCAGAATTAGGAACAGAAAGAACAGGGCAAGCTAAACACCCACGCGAGCCTCATATCCCTAAGAAATGATTAGAAAAACCCAAACGACCCCCATTTGAGATTGCGTTGGCTTAGGGACTGCCTCCTTCAAGTGCCAGAGCGGACCGGTGGAATCAGTCACAGAATTCAGCTGCCTACCAGGAGACAGCCCTCGTCCTCGCAAGGCAAATGTTTCAAAACATGGTGCTATTTTCCGATTTTATCAACTACAGCGGGCTTGCCCTACCAGCGCGAGTTGAGGACATTTTCCTGTGGGTTCATTTGACACTACAGTCAGCTTTGAGCAGGTACAAGCAACCAAGCGCGAGATAGAAAGTCAGCTAAGAGACCAGCTGCCGTACAAAACTTGTTCAAGATCGTGCCTGCGGGAACGGCACAAAGCCCACGATGACTGAACAAGTATGTCGGAGGCCCTACGGCAAACAGCGCCGACGTTTCGTGAAGCTCTTTTCCTGTCAAGAAAAGGGCCTTTTATGCAGTATCTCTACTGGAATTCAGGCTGCTTCCTACGCATTCTGGCAAGTTAGCTTTCACAGAAACCCCGAGAACTTCAACCACCAAGCTACATTTGTCATTCTTGCTCTCTACCTACGGGGGATTTCAGCGAATCAGAACACCACTTAAAGCAAAATTCTGGGTCTGTTTCACGCCAATCAAATAGCTAAGCCATGGACAGGGGTCTGTAGAAAGACAACGACTTTCAAAGATAAAGACAGGAGAGTACTCACTTTTCTGAAATTTCTTCCAGTCGTTCCATTGATTTAGCAGCCCAACCCAGCCGTCGAAATTCTGGTGCAACAGAGAGAGCAGCAGCACGTCCACGCCATTCTCCCCTAGCCACAGAGCCTTCCGCTTTGCCCATTCCTGCCAACAGCCAGAGCATCGGCGCCGTAGCACCTTGGCAATAACGCACCTCCCATAGCTACACACCTTCACAAAAGAACCGAGCAGGGTGTAAACAAACATTGCAATGCTTGCGGTAAGGGCTCAAACAGAGACGCCTATGTTATCACTCTGAGATTCAACAACCACTAAAAATGTCATTTTGCTGCAGTATTACAGGAGTTCATTGACTAGTGTCAAAAACATTTTGTTGAAAATTCATTGTTTGAAGCAGGACTTCCCAATGCAAACGTTAAGTAATTCTCGTGAGCCTTTAACTGAGCGGAATGATGCAGGATCTGACTAAAATACTGGCGGATACAGCAGGGCCAGCCCCATCCTCAGCCCTTTTTAAACCCTGGGCCCAGCCCCATCCTCACCTCATGGGTCCCACCTGTGCTGCCCCGGGCCACAGCTGGAGCCCACGCCATGGGGAACGGGGGGCCAATTACCTCAACCCTCACAAGCCAGGCACAGCCAGCAACCTGGCACAGGCATGGGCACACACCACCACCAAGCTGGTGCTGCCGTGGGCAGATGCTGCCGCCAAGCTGGCACCGGCCTGGCAGACTTGAGTTTACAGCCCAAAGCCGAGGTTGGCCTCTAAACAAGAGAACATGTGAAAGCATCCTTACAGGATGCCAGTCCAGTGGTGTCCATGATAGCTCTCACAGCCTCCCACGTAACAGACAGCTCCCCTCTCCGGGACCATGTTTTGCATGTCCCAGGCCCTCCCCGCACCCATGCTGAAAATCAAACAGAACAATTAAGGACTCTGCTTCATCGCCTCAGCCTCCAAAAGAAGCTTCCTTCCTCTGCTAACGCTCGACACAGATATCCCCATGCTGTTCCTTGAATGCAGGCTGGCCTTGGGTGCCTGTACTGCCAAAGGAAGAGAAAAAGATCGTGCTCTTGTCACGTGCTCCATCATCCTCTTGTTCGTCAAGAAAACAGAAGAAAGCTACCATCGCCCTTGCTACATAGGAGAAATTGGTGCGGGGGACGGCTGAGCCCATCCCCAGAAATGGAAAACTCTGCTATGACCCTGCTTTGCCTTTTGGCGACAGCGCCCGCCATCCGTGTGCCCCAAACAGGCGAGGTCCCGTTCAGGCTGGCATCCGCCACAAAGAGGAGAGGTCCCCTGCGGGCTGAACAGAGTCAACTGAACAGAGTCTTCAGAGGAACTTAGCCGGGCATTCAGTTTACAAGTAAATGCCACCCAAGCAATGGTAGGGGGCATTCTGGCATCTAAAGGAATTCAGGAGTTAATTTAGTATTTCCAATGGAACATTCCATAGGTTGTAAAAACAGCCTTAAAGTCTTCTTCCCTCTTGCACCAACAACGCTTCTTTTAGTTCTACTTAAGGGTCCCCTACAACTACTTACTACAGCATGTGTGCCTCCACTATCAATGAAAAATACAAAAATCTCTTCTTTCATTCCCCAGCTTGACTGGAACCAGAGGATCGTCTGGGGAAATTTTAAGAGATTCCTCCGGCCCCCTTCACTCCAACCCAATCTCCGGCATGACTCCAACGGCTGCTTCTGTCTCTCTTTCCCCATTACTCAGACGGCATGGACAATTTTTTTCCAACGGCCCTCTTGCTTACAATTTGCATGCCGATGCATTCCCAGGGGAATGTCATAACCATTTCTACTATTATTTCTACAGCCCCTTCCTCACCCACAAAATTCACCTCCTGTATTTTCTCTCCCTTTTTTCCTGGTCTTCCCTCAAGGCAGCCAACAAAGCAGCTTGCAGCGTTACTCGTCCCCGCTTCTCCTTCTCTTCTATTTCCTCCCGATTATTACGTACCTTAGATGCCATTGAGAAGAACTGTGAGATTGTCATGCCATCCTCGCCCCCTACCTTTTGTCATCTCTTTCTTATATCTGCTGCTGCTGCTTGACCAATAAACAGCGTGTTAAATAACTTTGAATTGCTATCATCTTCCGGATCCCGATCGGTCCATTTTCGAGCTACTTCACACAATCTCTCAGAGAAGGCTGACGGGGTTTCCTTATCCCCCTGCCTTACTTCAGATAGTTTAGCTAAATTCTTAGGCTTTTGCACTCCGTGTTGAATCCCATACAAAATTAACTTCTGATATTCCTTTCCCCTCTCTAATCCCTCACACTTGTGTGTTTGGATCCCACTCCGGATCCTCTTTCGGGAGGTACATATTGGTATTAGGCACCCCACCCCGCCTTGTTGGATCAGTCCCTCTCTAGCCTTCTCTAAAATTGTTCTCCTCTCCTCAGCGGTAAACAAATATTCTAGGAGAGCCTGTACATCTCCCCGGTTAGGACTAGGAGTCGTGATTAACAGTACTATACATTCCTTCTGGATTGTTTCCATAGGATCCCACTGCCCGTTTGCAGTTTAATAAATCAGAAGCAGTAAAAGGTACGTGTACGGATACCGGTGCTCCCTCAGGCCCTACAGCCTGTCTGAGGGGAGCTCAAACTATGGGTTTCTCTCCCCTTGTTCTTTTACAGATAGCACTCACAACTCCATCACCACTTGAGCTATCAGATTTGGGCTCTTTGGGGGGAGCTACCAACAGCTGAATATCCTCTTCTGAATTTTCCCATTCAATACAACGAGGTTTTCCCTTTTTCTCTTTTAACACATATATGCCAATCCGATGTTTAGCGTCCACTAAACCACCTTTCTTCCTAATATCCCAATCGCGTCTTAACGAAAAAAACATATCCACAGAAGGCATTTCATCCCATTTTTCAGTTCCCCGACAGCACAACATTAATTCCGATATAGTGTTATATTTCAAGGATCCATTCTCAGGCTGTTTTTCACCATCTTCCCATGGATATTGTGGCCACCGTTGATTACAATATCGTTTTAGCTGATTTTTAGTCATGGCATCTCCCCCAAATTTCTTGCAATGCTTCAGGATGCATCCTAGAGGAGAGCAAAGGGCTGCCTCCTGGGAAGCAGCAGCACCCATACCGGTACCGAAAAACCCAGCATTTCTATACAAACCAGAACGAGGGACGTCTCCCTCCGTTACTCAGAACAGGACAGCGTGGAGAAACAAACAGAACTACGCTACTGCCACCTGTCTTTCCTGGTGCGTCTTATGCAGAGCCCAGAACAGAACACAGGCCGCCTGCTTCCCGAGACATCTTGGCCCCTACCCCCTTTTCTCCTAGCCCCAAAAAACACCTCTTTTCAGGAGCATTGCACCCTTTTGTCACTTACCGCCCGACCGCAGGGGAGGAGCTGAAGGAGTCCCCAGGCAACAGGTCGGTGCGCGCTGGAGTCCGCTCAGGCCTCTTCTCCCCGTCGGATGCGGCAAGACGAACCGGGCGAGGCTGTCAGCTCGGTCCCATCTGGGGTGTCAAAACTGTTATCCCACAAGCGTGAGGTCGTTTACCCGGTGTGCGGGACGCCAATATACACACAGGGCAGAGGTGTTTTTATGGCATGTCTGCGCAGAGATGGGTGCTAGGTGGTAGCTCCGCAAAGCTAGCACAAAGTTCGCTCCTACAAGTACAGTATTGATACGGTCTAGCTATGCATATGCATAAGTAATTACACAAAGCAGTTTTCTCTTGGTCTACATTTCTCTTATTTCAACTTCAAGCTACAGCGCGACTTTAACATGCTGCGCACGCTCAGAGGCGAGGGCTCTCTGCTTGGGCTGGTGTCTCCAGCTCGAGGGCTGTGACTTTTAGTATCATAAGGAGGATAGTTTGGCGGGAGGGTGCTTCTTATCACACTCCTACTAGTTGTTTCGGATGGTTCCCAAAACATTTCCATTAGCTTACCTATTTCTTCAGGATGTGCTTCTCTCCCAAGGACAGTAATTCTTGTTTAGACGTTCCACTTCCCAGACTCAATCCTCTTTATCAGTTTGACGTAAGCCCTGACCTTCCACCAGCTCCTGGGAGACGACACCGTCAGACTACAACACGACCGTTCTTTTATGCCAGTCAGTGCGTTCAGAATTAGGAACAGAAAGAACAGGGCAAGCTAAACACCCACGCAAGCCTCATATCCCTAAGAAATGATTAGAAAAACCCAAACGACCCCCATTTGAGATTGCGTTGGCTTAGGGACTGCCTCCTTCAAGTGCCAGAGCGGACCGGTGGAATCAGTCACAGAATTCAGCTGCCTACCAGGAGACAGCCCTCGTCCTCGCAAGGCAAATGTTTCAAAACATGGTGCTATTTTCCGATTTTATCAACTACAGCGGGCTTGCCCTACCAGCGCGAGTTGAGGACATTTTCCTGTGGGTTCATTTGACACTACAGTCAGCTTTGAGCAGGTACAAGCAACCAAGCGCGAGATAGAAAGTCAGCTAAGAGACCAGCTGCCGTACAAAACTTGTTCAAGATCGTGCCTGCGGGAACGGCACAAAGCCCACGATGACTGAACAAGTATGTCGGAGGCCCTACGGCAAACAGCGCCGACGTTTCGTGAAGCTCTTTTCCTGTCAAGAAAAGGGCCTTTTATGCAGTATCTCTACTGGAATTCAGGCTGCTTCCTACGCATTCTGGCAAGTTAGCTTTCACAGAAACCCCGAGAACTTCAACCACCAAGCGACATTTGTCATTCTTGCTCTCTACCTACGGGGGATTTCAGCGAATCAGAACACCACTTAAAGCAAAATTCTGGGTCTGTTTCACGCCAATCAAATAGCTAAGCCATGGACAGGGGTCTGTAGAAAGACAACGACTTTCAAAGATAAAGACAGGAGAGTACTCACTTTTCTGAAATTTCTTCCAGTCGTTCCATTGATTTAGCAGCCCAACCCAGCCGTCGAAATTCTGGTGCAACAGAGAGAGCAGCAGCACGTCCACGCCATTCTCCCCTAGCCACAGAGCCTTCCGCTTTGCCCATTCCTGCCAACAGCCAGAGCATCGGCGCCGTAGCACCTTGGCAATAACGCACCTCCCGTAGCTACACACCTTCACAAAAGAACCGAGCAGGGTGTAAACAAACATTGCAATGCTTGCGGTAAGGGCTCAAACAGGGACGCCTATGTTATCACTCTGAGATTCAACAACCACTAAAAATGTCATTTTGCTGCAGTATTACAGGAGTTCATTGACTAGTGTCAAAAACATTTTGTTGAAAATTCATTGTTTGAAGCAGGACTTCCCAATGCAAACGTTAAGTAATTCTCGTGAGCCTTTAACTGAGCGGAATGATGCAGGATCTGACTAAAATACTGGCGGATACAGCAGGGCCAGCCCCATCCTCAGCCCTTTTTAAACCCTGGGCCCAGCCCCATCCTCACCTCATGGGTCCCACCTGTGCTGCCCCGGGCCACAGCTGGAGCCCACGCCATGGGGAACAGGGGGCCAATTACCTCAACCCTCACAAGCCAGGCACAGCCAGCAACCTGGCACAGGCATGGGCACACACCACCACCAAGCTGGTGCTGCCGTGGGCAGATGCTGCCGCCAAGCTGGCACCGGCCTGGCAGACTTTAGTTTACAGCCCAAAGCCAAGGTTGGCCTCTAAACAAGAGAACATGTGAAAGCATCCTTACAGGATGCCAGTCCAGTGGTGTCCACGATAGCTCTCACAGCCTCCCACGTAACAGACAGCTCCCCTCTCCGGGACCATGTTTTGCATGTCCCAGGCCCTCCCCGCACCCATGCTGAAAATCAAACAGAACAATTAAGGACTCTGCTTCATCGCCTCAGCCTCCAAAAGAAGCTTCCTTCCTCTGCTAACGCTCGACACAGATATCCCCATGCTGTTCCTTGAATGCAGGCTGGCCTTGGGTGCCTGTACTGCCAAAGGAAGAGAAAAAGATCGTGCTCTTGTCACGTGCTCCATCATCCTCTTGTTCGTCAAGAAAACAGAAGAAAGCTACCATCGCCCTTGCTACATAGGAGAAATTGGTGCGGGGGACGGCTGAGCCCATCCCCAGAAATGGAAAACTCTGCTACGACCCTGCTTTGCCTTTTGGCGACAGCGCCCGCCATCCGTGTGCCCCAAACAGGCGAGGTCCCGTTCAGGCTGGCATCCGCCACAAAGAGGAGAGGTCCCCTGCGGGCTGAACAGAGTCAACTGAACAGAGTCTTCAGAGGAACTTAGCCGTGCATTCAGTTGACAAGTAAATGCCACCCAAGCAATGGTAGGGGGCATTCTGGCATCTAAAGGAATTCAGGAGTTAATTTAGTATTTCCAATGGAACATTCCATAGGTTGTAAAAACAGCCTTAAAGTCTTCTTCCCTCTTGCACCAACAACGCTTCTTTTACTTCTACTTAAGGGTCCCCTACAACTACTTACTACAGCATGTGTGCCTCCACTATCAATGAAAAATACAAAAATCTCTTCTTTCATTCCCCAGCTTGACTGGAACCAGAGGATCGTCTGGGGAAATTTTAAGAGATTCCTCCGGCCCCCTTCACTCCAACCCAATCTCCGGCATGACTCCAACGGCTGCTTCTGTCTCTCTTGCCCCATTACTCAGACGGCATGGACAATTTTTTTCCAACGGCCCTCTTGCTTACAATTTGCATGCCGATGCATTCCCAGGGGAATGTCATAACCATTTCTACTATTATTTCTACAGCCCCTTCCTCACCCACAAAATTCACCTCCTGTATCTTCTCTCCCTTTTTTCCTGGTCTTCCCTCAAGGCAGCCAACAAAGCAGCTTGCAGCGTTACTCGTCCCCGCTTCTCCTTCTCTTCTATTTCCTCCCGATTATTACGTACCTTAGATGCCATTGAGAAGAACTGTGAGATTGTCATGCCATCCTCGCCCCCTACCTTTTGTCATCTCTTTCTTATATCTGCTGCTGCTGCTTGACCAATAAACAGCGTGTTCAATAACTTTGAATTGCTATCATCTTCCGGATCCCGATCGGTCCATTTTCGAGCTACTTCACACAATCTCTCAGAGAAGGCTGACGGGGTTTCCTTATCCCCCTGCCTTACTTCAGATAGTTTAGCTAAATTCTTAGGCTTTTGCACTCCGTGTTGAATCCCATACAAAATTAACTTCTGATATTCCTTTACCCTCTCTAATCCCTCACACTTGTGTGTTTGGATCCCACTCCGGATCCTCTTTCGGGAGGTACATATTGGTATTAGGCACCCCACCCCGCCTTGTTGGATCAGTCCCTCTCTGGCCTTCTCTAAAATTGTTCTCCTCTCCTCAGCGGTAAACAAATATTCTAGGAGAGCCTGTACATCTCCCCGGTTAGGACTAGGAGTCGTGATTAACAGTACTATACATTCCTTCTGGATTGTTTCCATAGGATCCCACTGCCTGTTTGCAGTTTAATAAATCAGAAGCAGTAAAAGGTACGTGTACGGATACCGGTGCTCCCTCAGGCCCTACAGCCTGTCTGAGGGGAGCTCAAACTATGGGTTTCTCTCCCCTTGTTCTTTTACAGATAGCACTCACAACTCCATCACCACTTGAGCTATCAGATTTGGGCTCTTTGGGGGGAGCTACCAACAGCTGAATATCCTCTTCTGAATTTTCCCATTCAATACAACGAGGTTTTCCCTTTTTCTCTTTTAACACATATATGCCAATCTGATGTTTAGAATCCACTAAGCCACCTTTCTTCCTAATATCCCAATCGCGCCTTAACGAAAAAAAACATATCCACAGAAGGCATTTCATGCCATTTTTCAGTTCTCAGACAACACAACACTAATTCCGATACAGTGTTATATTTCAAGGATCCATTCTCAGGCTGTTTTTCACCATCTTCCCATGGATATTGTGGCCACCGTTGATTACAATATCGTTTTAGCTGATTTTTAGTCATGGCATCTCCCCCAAATTTCTTGCAATGCTTCAGGATGCATCCTAGAGGAGAGCAAAGGGCTGCCTCCTGGGAAGCAGCAGCACCCATACCGGTACCGAAAAACCCAGCATTTCTATACAAACCAGAACGAGGGACGTCTCCCTCCGTTACTCAGAACAGGACAGCGTGGAGAAACAAACAGAACTACGCTACTGCCACCTGTCTTTCCTGGTGCGTCTTATGCAGAGCCCAGAACAGAACAGAGGCCGCCTGCTTCCCGAGACATCTTGGCCCCTACCCCCTTTTCTCCTAGCCCCAAAAAACACCTCTTTTCAGGAGCATTGCACCCTTTTGTCACTTACCGCCCGACCGCAGGGGAGGAGCTGAAGGAGTCCCCAGGCAACAGGTCGGTGCGCGCTGGAGTCCGCTCAGGCCTCTTCTCCCCGTCGGATGCGGCAAGACGAACCGGGCGAGGCTGTCAGCTCGGTCCCATCTGGGGTGTCAAAACTGTTATCCCACAAGCGTGAGGTCGTTTACCCGGTGTGCGGGACGCCAATATACACACAGGGCAGAGGTGTTTTTATGGCATGTCTGCGCAGAGATGGGTGCTAGGTGGTAGCTCCGCAAAGCTAGCACAAAGTTCGCTCCTACAAGTACAGTATTGATACGGTCTAGCTATGCATATGCATAAGTAATTACACAAAGCAGTTTTCTCTTGGTCTACATTTCTCTTATTTCAACTTCAAGCTACAGCGCGACTTTAACATGCTGCGCACGCTCAGAGGCGAGGGCTCTCTGCTTGGGCTGGTGTCTCCAGCTCGAGGGCTGTGACTTTTAGTATCATAAGGAGGATAGTTTGGCGGGAGGGTGCTTCTTATCACACTCCTACTAGTTGTTTCGGATGGTTCCCAAAACATTTCCATTAGCTTACCTATTTCTTCAGGATGTGCTTCTCTCCCAAGGACAGTAATTCTTGTTTAGACGTTCCACTTCCCAGACTCAATCCTCTTTATCAGTTTGACGTAAGCCCTGACCTTCCACCAGCTCCTGGGAGACGACACCGTCAGACTACAAGACGACCGTTCTTTTATGCCAGTCAGTGCGTTCAGAATTAGGAACAGAAAGAACAGGGCAAGCTAAACACCCACGCAAGCCTCATATCCCTAAGAAATGATTAGAAAAACCCAAACGACCCCCATTTGAGATTGCGTTGGCTTAGGGACTGCCTCCTTCAAGTGCCAGAGCGGACCGGTGGAATCAGTCACAGAATTCAGCTGCCTACCAGGAGACAGCCCTCGTCCTCGCAAGGCAAATGTTTCAAAACATGGTGCTATTTTCCGATTTTATCAACTACAGCGGGCTTGCCCTACCAGCGCGAGTTGAGGACATTTTCCTGTGGGTTCATTTGACACTACAGTCAGCTTTGAGCAGGTACAAGCAACCAAGCGCGAGATAGAAAGTCAGCTAAGAGACCAGCTGCCGTACAAAACTTGTTCAAGATCGTGCCTGCGGGAACGGCACAAAGCCCACGATGACTGAACAAGTATGTCGGAGGCCCTACGGCAAACAGCGCCGACGTTTCGTGAAGCTCTTTTCCTGTCAAGAAAAGGGCCTTTTATGCAGTATCTCTACTGGAATTCAGGCTGCTTCCTACGCATTCTGGCAAGTTAGCTTTCACAGAAACCCCGAGAACTTCAACCACCAAGCGACATTTGTCATTCTTGCTCTCTACCTACGGGGGATTTCAGCGAATCAGAACACCACTTAAAGCAAAATTCTGGGTCTGTTTCACGCCAATCAAATAGCTAAGCCATGGACAGGGGTCTGTAGAAAGACAACGACTTTCAAAGATAAAGACAGGAGAGTACTCACTTTTCTGAAATTTCTTCCAGTCGTTCCATTGATTTAGCAGCCCAACCCAGCCGTCGAAATTCTGGTGCAACAGAGAGAGCAGCAGCACGTCCACGCCATTCTCCCCTAGCCACAGAGCCTTCCGCTTTGCCCATTCCTGCCAACAGCCAGAGCATCGGCGCCGTAGCACCTTGGCAATAACGCACCTCCCGTAGCTACACACCTTCACAAAAGAACCGAGCAGGGTGTAAACAAACATTGCAATGCTTGCGGTAAGGGCTCAAACAGGGACGCCTATGTTATCACTCTGAGATTCAACAACCACTAAAAATGTCATTTTGCTGCAGTATTACAGGAGTTCATTGACTAGTGTCAAAAACATTTTGTTGAAAATTCATTGTTTGAAGCAGGACTTCCCAATGCAAACGTTAAGTAATTCTCGTGAGCCTTTAACTGAGCGGAATGATGCAGGATCTGACTAAAATACTGGCGGATACAGCAGGGCCAGCCCCATCCTCAGCCCTTTTTAAACCCTGGGCCCAGCCCCATCCTCACCTCATGGGTCCCACCTGTGCTGCCCCGGGCCACAGCTGGAGCCCACGCCATGGGGAACAGGGGGCCAATTACCTCAACCCTCACAAGCCAGGCACAGCCAGCAACCTGGCACAGGCATGGGCACACACCACCACCAAGCTGGTGCTGCCGTGGGCAGATGCTGCCGCCAAGCTGGCACCGGCCTGGCAGACTTTAGTTTACAGCCCAAAGCCAAGGTTGGCCTCTAAACAAGAGAACATGTGAAAGCATCCTTACAGGATGCCAGTCCAGTGGTGTCCACGATAGCTCTCACAGCCTCCCACGTAACAGACAGCTCCCCTCTCCGGGACCATGTTTTGCATGTCCCAGGCCCTCCCCGCACCCATGCTGAAAATCAAACAGAACAATTAAGGACTCTGCTTCATCGCCTCAGCCTCCAAAAGAAGCTTCCTTCCTCTGCTAACGCTCGACACAGATATCCCCATGCTGTTCCTTGAATGCAGGCTGGCCTTGGGTGCCTGTACTGCCAAAGGAAGAGAAAAAGATCGTGCTCTTGTCACGTGCTCCATCATCCTCTTGTTCGTCAAGAAAACAGAAGAAAGCTACCATCGCCCTTGCTACATAGGAGAAATTGGTGCGGGGGACGGCTGAGCCCATCCCCAGAAATGGAAAACTCTGCTACGACCCTGCTTTGCCTTTTGGCGACAGCGCCCGCCATCCGTGTGCCCCAAACAGGCGAGGTCCCGTTCAGGCTGGCATCCGCCACAAAGAGGAGAGGTCCCCTGCGGGCTGAACAGAGTCAACTGAACAGAGTCTTCAGAGGAACTTAGCCGTGCATTCAGTTGACAAGTAAATGCCACCCAAGCAATGGTAGGGGGCATTCTGGCATCTAAAGGAATTCAGGAGTTAATTTAGTATTTCCAATGGAACATTCCATAGGTTGTAAAAACAGCCTTAAAGTCTTCTTCCCTCTTGCACCAACAACGCTTCTTTTACTTCTACTTAAGGGTCCCCTACAACTACTTACTACAGCATGTGTGCCTCCACTATCAATGAAAAATACAAAAATCTCTTCTTTCATTCCCCAGCTTGACTGGAACCAGAGGATCGTCTGGGGAAATTTTAAGAGATTCCTCCGGCCCCCTTCACTCCAACCCAATCTCCGGCATGACTCCAACGGCTGCTTCTGTCTCTCTTGCCCCATTACTCAGACGGCATGGACAATTTTTTTCCAACGGCCCTCTTGCTTACAATTTGCATGCCGATGCATTCCCAGGGGAATGTCATAACCATTTCTACTATTATTTCTACAGCCCCTTCCTCACCCACAAAATTCACCTCCTGTATCTTCTCTCCCTTTTTTCCTGGTCTTCCCTCAAGGCAGCCAACAAAGCAGCTTGCAGCGTTACTCGTCCCCGCTTCTCCTTCTCTTCTATTTCCTCCCGATTATTACGTACCTTAGATGCCATTGAGAAGAACTGTGAGATTGTCATGCCATCCTCGCCCCCTACCTTTTGTCATCTCTTTCTTATATCTGCTGCTGCTGCTTGACCAATAAACAGCGTGTTCAATAACTTTGAATTGCTATCATCTTCCGGATCCCGATCGGTCCATTTTCGAGCTACTTCACACAATCTCTCAGAGAAGGCTGACGGGGTTTCCTTATCCCCCTGCCTTACTTCAGATAGTTTAGCTAAATTCTTAGGCTTTTGCACTCCGTGTTGAATCCCATACAAAATTAACTTCTGATATTCCTTTACCCTCTCTAATCCCTCACACTTGTGTGTTTGGATCCCACTCCGGATCCTCTTTCGGGAGGTACATATTGGTATTAGGCACCCCACCCCGCCTTGTTGGATCAGTCCCTCTCTGGCCTTCTCTAAAATTGTTCTCCTCTCCTCAGCGGTAAACAAATATTCTAGGAGAGCCTGTACATCTCCCCGGTTAGGACTAGGAGTCGTGATTAACAGTACTATACATTCCTTCTGGATTGTTTCCATAGGATCCCACTGCCTGTTTGCAGTTTAATAAATCAGAAGCAGTAAAAGGTACGTGTACGGATACCGGTGCTCCCTCAGGCCCTACAGCCTGTCTGAGGGGAGCTCAAACTATGGGTTTCTCTCCCCTTGTTCTTTTACAGATAGCACTCACAACTCCATCACCACTTGAGCTATCAGATTTGGGCTCTTTGGGGGGAGCTACCAACAGCTGAATATCCTCTTCTGAATTTTCCCATTCAATACAACGAGGTTTTCCCTTTTTCTCTTTTAACACATATATGCCAATCTGATGTTTAGAATCCACTAAGCCACCTTTCTTCCTAATATCCCAATCGCGCCTTAACGAAAAAAACATATCCACAGAAGGCATTTCATCCCATTTTTCAGTTCTCAGACAACACAACACTAATTCCGATATAGTGTTATATTTCAAGGATCCATTCTCAGGCTGTTTTTCACCATCTTCCCATGGATATTGTGGCCACCGTTGATTACAATATCGTTTTAGCTGATTTTTAGTCATGGCATCTCCCCCAAATTTCTTGCAATGCTTCAGGATGCATCCTAGAGGAGAGCAAAGGGCTGCCTCCTGGGAAGCAGCAGCACCCATACCGGTACCGAAAAACCCAGCATTTCTATACAAACCAGAACGAGGGACGTCTCCCTCCGTTACTCAGAACAGGACAGCGTGGAGAAACAAACAGAACTACGCTACTGCCACCTGTCTTTCCTGGTGCGTCTTATGCAGAGCCCAGAACAGAACAGAGGCCGCCTGCTTCCCGAGACATCTTGGCCCCTACCCCCTTTTCTCCTAGCCCCAAAAAACACCTCTTTTCAGGAGCATTGCACAGTTTTGTCACTTACCGCCCGACCGCAGGGGAGGAGCTGAAGGAGTCCCCAGGCAACAGGTCGGTGCGCGCTGGAGTCCGCTCAGGCCTCTTCTCCCCGTCGGATGCGGCAAGACGAACCGGGCGAGGCTGTCAGCTCGGTCCCATCTGGGGTGTCAAAACTGTTATCCCACAAGCGTGAGGTCGTTTACCCGGTGTGCGGGACGCCAATATACACACAGGGCAGAGGTGTTTTTATGGCATGTCTGCGCAGAGATGGGTGCTAGGTGGTAGCTCCGCAAAGCTAGCACAAAGTTCGCTCCTACAAGTACAGTATTGATACGGTCTAGCTATGCATATGCATAAGTAATTACACAAAGCAGTTTTCTATTGGTCTACATTTCTCTTATTTCAACTTCAAGCTACAGCGCGACTTTAACATGCTGCGCACGCTCAGAGGCGAGGGCGCTCTGCTTGGGCTGGTGTCTCCAGCTCGAGGGCTGTGACTTTTAGTATCATAAGGAGGATAGTTTGGCGGGAGGGTGCTTCTTATCACACTCCTACTAGTTGTTTCGGATGGTTCCCAAAACATTTCCATTAGCTTACCTATTTCTTCAGGATGTGCTTCTCTCCCAAGGACAGTAATTCTTGTTTAGACGTTCCACTTCCCAGACTCAATCCTCTTTATCAGTTTGACGTAAGCCCTGACCTTCCACCAGCTCCTGGGAGACGACACCGTCAGACTACAAGACGACCGTTCTTTTATGCCAGTCAGTGCGTTCAGAATTAGGAACAGAAAGAACAGGGCAAGCTAAACACCCACGCAAGCCTCATATCCCTAAGAAATGATTAGAAAAACCCAAACGACCCCCATTTGAGATTGCGTTGGCTTAGGGACTGCCTCCTTCAAGTGCCAGAGCGGACCGGTGGAATCAGTCACAGAATTCAGCTGCCTACCAGGAGACAGCCCTCGTCCTCGCAAGGCAAATGTTTCAAAACATGGTGCTATTTTCCGATTTTATCAACTACAGCGGGCTTGCCCTACCAGCGCGAGTTGAGGACATTTTCCTGTGGGTTCATTTGACACTACAGTCAGCTTTGAGCAGGTACAAGCAACCAAGCGCGAGATAGAAAGTCAGCTAAGAGACCAGCTGCCGTACAAAACTTGTTCAAGATCGTGCCTGCGGGAACGGCACAAAGCCCACGATGACTGAACAAGTATGTCGGAGGCCCTACGGCAAACAGCGCCGACGTTTCGTGAAGCTCTTTTCCTGTCAAGAAAAGGGCCTTTTATGCAGTATCTCTACTGGAATTCAGGCTGCTTCCTACGCATTCTGGCAAGTTAGCTTTCACAGAAACCCCGAGAACTTCAACCACCAAGCTACATTTGTCATTCTTGCTCTCTACCTACGGGGGATTTCAGCGAATCAGAACACCACTTAAAGCAAAATTCTGGGTCTGTTTCACGCCAATCAAATAGCTAAGCCATGGACAGGGGTCTGTAGAAAGACAACGACTTTCAAAGATAAAGACAGGAGAGTACTCACTTTTCTGAAATTTCTTCCAGTCGTTCCATTGATTTAGCAGCCCAACCCAGCCGTCGAAATTCTGGTGCAACAGAGAGAGCAGCAGCACGTCCACGCCATTCTCCCCTAGCCACAGAGCCTTCCGCTTTGCCCATTCCTGCCAACAGCCAGAGCATCGGCGCCGTAGCACCTTGGCAATAACGCACCTCCCATAGCTACACACCTTCACAAAAGAACCGAGCAGGGTGTAAACAAACATTGCAATGCTTGCGGTAAGGGCTCAAACAGGGACGCCTATGTTATCACTCTGAGATTCAACAACCACTAAAAATGTCATTTTGCTGCAGTATTACAGGAGTTCATTGACTAGTGTCAAAAACATTTTGTTGAAAATTCATTGTTTGAAGCAGGACTTCCCAATGCAAACGTTAAGTAATTCTCGTGAGCCTTTAACTGAGCGGAATGATGCAGGATCTGACTAAAATACTGGCGGATACAGCAGGGCCAGCCCCATCCTCAGCCCTTTTTAAACCCTGGGCCCAGCCCCATCCTCACCTCATGGGTCCCACCTGTGCTGCCCCGGGCCACAGCTGGAGCCCACGCCATGGGGAACAGGGGGCCAATTACCTCAACCCTCACAAGCCAGGCACAGCCAGCAACCTGGCACAGGCATGGGCACACACCACCACCAAGCTGGTGCTGCCGTGGGCAGATGCTGCCGCCAAGCTGGCACCGGCCTGGCAGACTTGAGTTTACAGCCCAAAGCCGAGGTTGGCCTCTAAACAAGAGAACATGTGAAAGCATCCTTACAGGATGCCAGTCCAGTGGTGTCCACGATAGCTCTCACAGCCTCCCACGTAACAGACAGCTCCCCTCTCCGGGACCATGTTTTGCATGTCCCAGGCCCTCCCCGCACCCATGCTGAAAATCAAACAGAACAATTAAGGACTCTGCTTCATCGCCTCAGCCTCCAAAAGAAGCTTCCTTCCTCTGCTAACGCTCGACACAGATATCCCCATGCCGTTCCTTGAATGCAGGCTGGCCTTGGGTGCCTGTACTGCCAAAGGAAGAGAAAAAGATCGTGCTCTTGTCACGTGCTCCATCATCCTCTTGTTCGTCAAGAAAACAGAAGAAAGCTACCATCGCCCTTGCTACATAGGAGAAATTGGTGCGGGGGACGGCTGAGCCCATCCCCAGAAATGGAAAACTCTGCTACGACCCTGCTTTGCCTTTTGGCGACAGCGCCCGCCATCCGTGTGCCCCAAACAGGCGAGGTCCCGTTCAGGCTGGCATCCGCCACAAAGAGGAGAGGTCCCCTGCGGGCTGAACAGAGTCAACTGAACAGAGTCTTCAGAGGAACTTAGCCGTGCATTCAGTTTACAAGTAAATGCCACCCAAGCAATGGTAGGGGGCATTCTGGCATCTAAAGGAATTCAGGAGTTAATTTAGTATTTCCAATGGAACATTCCATAGGTTGTAAAAACAGCCTTAAAGTCTTCTTCCCTCTTGCACCAACAACGCTGCTTTTACTTCTACTTAAGGGTCCCCTACAACTACTTACTACAGCATGTGTGCCTCCACTATCAATGAAAAATACAAAAATCTCTTCTTTCATTCCCCAGCTTGACTGGAACCCGAGGATCGTCTGGGGAAATTTTAAGAGATTCCTCCGGCCCCCTTCACTCCAACCCAATCTCCGGCATGACTCCAACGGCTGCTTCTGTCTCTCTTGCCCCATTACTCAGACGGCATGGACAATTTTTTTCCAACGGCCCTCTTGCTTACAATTTGCATGCCGATGCATTCCCAGGGGAATGTCATAACCATTTCTACTATTATTTCTACAGCCCCTTCCTCACCCACAAAATTCACCTCCTGTATTTTCTCTCCCTTTTTTCCTGGTCTTCCCTCAAGGCAGCCAACAAAGCAGCTTGCAGCGTTACTCGTCCCCGCTTCTCCTTCTCTTCTATTTCCTCCCGATTATTACGTACCTTAGATGCCATTGAGAAGAACTGTGAGATTGTCATGCCATCCTCGCCCCCTACCTTTTGTCATCTCTTTCTTATAGCTGCTGCTGCTGCTTGACCAATAAACAGCGTGTTAAATAACTTTGAATTGCTATCATCTTCCGGATCCCGATCGGTCCATTTTCGAGCTACTTCACACAATCTCTCAGAGAAGGCTGACGGGGTTTCCTTATCCCCCTGCCTTACTTCAGATAGTTTAGCTAAATTCTTAGGCTTTTGCACTCCGTGTTGAATCCCATACAAAATTAACTTCTGATATTCCTTTCCCCTCTCTAATCCCTCACACTTGTGTGTTTGGATCCCACTCCGGATCCTCTTTCGGGAGGTACATATTGGTATTAGGCACCCCACCCCGCCTTGTTGGATCAGTCCCTCTCTGGCCTTCTCTAAAATTGGTCTCCTCTCCTCAGCGGTAAACAAATATTCTAGGAGAGCCTGTACATCTCCCCGGTTAGGACTAGGAGTCGTGATTAACAGTACTATACATTCCTTCTGGATTGTTTCCATAGGATCCCACTGCCCGTTTGCAGTTTAATAAATCACAAGCAGTAAAAGGTACGTGTACGGATACCGGTGCTCCCTCAGGCCCTACAGCCTGTCTGAGGGGAGCTCAAACTATGGGTTTCTCTCCCCTTGTTCTTTTACAGATAGCACTCACAACTCCATCACCACTTGAGCTATCAGATTTGGGCTCTTTGGGGGGAGCTACCAACAGCTGAATATCCTCTTCTGAATTTTCCCATTCAATACAACGAGGTTTTCCCTTTTTCTCTTTTAACACATATATGCCAATCTGATGTTTAGAATCCACTAAGCCACCTTTCTTCCTAATATCCCAATCGCGCCTTAACGAAAAAAAACATATCCACAGAAGGCATTTCATGCCATTTTTCAGTTCTCAGACAACACAACACTAATTCCGATATAGTGTTATATTTCAAGGATCCATTCTCAGGCTGTTTTTCACCATCTTCCCATGGATATTGTGGCCACCGTTGATTACAATATCGTTTTAGCTGATTTTTAGTCATGCCATCTCCCCCAAATTTCTTGCAATGCTTCAGGATGCATCCTAGAGGAGAGCAAAGGGCTGCCTCCTGGGAAGCAGCAGCACCCATACCGGTACCGAAAAACCCAGCATTTCTATACAAACCAGAACGAGGGACGTCTCCCTCCGTTACTCAGAACAGGACAGCGTGGAGAAACAAACAGAACTCTGCTACTGCCACCTGTCTTTCCTGGTGCGTCTTATGCAGAGCCCAGAACAGAACAGAGGCCGCCTGCTTCCCGAGACATCTTGGCCCCTACCCCCTTTTCTCCTAGCCCCAAAAAACACCTCTTTTCAGGAGCATTGCACCCTTTTGTCACTTACCGCCCGACCGCAGGGGAGGAGCTGAAGGAGTCCCCAGGCAACAGGTCGGTGCGCGCTGGAGTCCGCTCAGGCCTCTTCTCCCCGTCGGATGCGGCAAGACGAACCGGGCGAGGCTGTCAGCTCGGTCCCATCTGGGGTGTCAAAACTGTTATCCCACAAGCGTGAGGTCGTTTACCCGGTGTGCGGGACGCCAATATACACACAGGGCAGAGGTGTTTTTATGGCATGTCTGCGCAGAGATGGGTGCTAGGTGGTAGCTCCGCAAAGCTAGCACAAAGTTCGCTCCTACAAGTACAGTATTGATACGGTCTAGCTATGCATATGCATAAGTAATTACACAAAGCAGTTTTCTCTTGGTCTACATTTCTCTTATTTCAACTTCAAGCTACAGCGCGACTTTAACATGCTGCGCACGCTCAGAGGCGAGGGCGCTCTGCTTGGGCTGGTGTCTCCAGCTCGAGGGCTGTGACTTTTAGTATCATCAGGAGGATAGTTTGGCGGGAGGGTGCTTCTTATCACACTCCTACTAGTTGTTTCGGATGGTTCCCAAAACATTTCCATTAGCTTACCTGTTTCTTCAGGATGTGCTTCTCTCCCAAGGACAGTAATTCTTGTTTAGACGTTCCACTTCCCAGACTCAATCCTCCTTATCAGTTTGACGTAAGCCCTGACCTTCCACCAGCTCCTGGGAGACGACACCGTCAGACTACAAGACGACCGTTCTTTTATGCCAGTCAGTGCGTTCAGAATTAGGAACAGAAAGAACAGGGCAAGCTAAACACCCACGCAAGCCTCATATCCCTAAGAAATGATTAGAAAAACCCAAACGACCCCCATTTGAGATTGCGTTGGCTTAGGGACTGCCTCCTTCAAGTGCCAGAGCGGACCGGTGGAATCAGTCACAGAATTCAGCTGCCTACCAGGAGACAGCCCTCGTCCTCGCAAGGCAAATGTTTCAAAACATGGTGCTATTTTCCGATTTTATCAACTACAGCGGGCTTGCCCTACCAGCGCGAGTTGAGGACATTTTCCTGTGGGTTCATTTGACACTACAGTCAGCTTTGAGCAGGTACAAGCAACCAAGCGCGAGATAGAAAGTCAGCTAAGATACCAGCTGCCGTACAAAACTTGTTCAAGATCGTGCCTGCGGGAACGGCACAAAGCCCACGATGACTGAACAAGTATGTCGGAGGCCCTACGGCAAACAGCGCCGATGTTTCGTGAAGCTCTTTTCCTGTCAAGAAAAGGGCCTTTTATGCAGTATCTCTACTGGAATTCAGGCTGCTTCCTACGCATTCTGGCAAGTTAGCTTTCACAGAAACCCCGAGAACTTCAACCACCAAGCTACATTTGTCATTCTTGCTCTCTACCTACGGGGGATTTCAGCGAATCAGAACACCACTTAAAGCAAAATTCTGGGTCTGTTTCACGCCAATCAAATAGCTAAGCCATGGACAGGGGTCTGTAGAAAGACAACGACTTTCAAAGATAAAGACAGGAGAGTACTCACTTTTCTGAAATTTCTTCCGGTCGTTCCATTGATTTAGCAGCCCAACCCAGCCGTCGAAATTCTGGTGCAACAGAGAGAGCAGCAGCACGTCCACGCCATTCTCCCCTAGCCACAGAGCCTTCCGCTTTGCCCATTCCTGCCAACAGCCAGAGCATCGGCGCCGTAGCACCTTGGCAATAACGCACCTCCCATAGCTACACACCTTCACAAAAGAACCGAGCAGGGTGTAAACAAACATTGCAATGCTTGCGGTAAGGGCTCAAACAGGGACGCCTATGTTATCACTCTGAGATTCAACAACCACTAAAAATGTCATTTTGCTGCAGTATTACAGGAGTTCATTGACTAGTGTCAAAAACATTTTGTTGAAAATTCATTGTTTGAAGCAGGACTTCCCAATGCAAACGTTAAGTAATTCTCGTGAGCCTTTAACTGAGCGGAATGATGCAGGATCTGACTAAAATACTGGCGGATACAGCAGGGCCAGCCCCATCCTCAGCCCTTTTTAAACCCTGGGCCCAGCCCCATCCTCACCTCATGGGTCCCACCTGTGCTGCCCCGGGCCACAGCTGGAGCCCACGCCATGGGGAACAGGGGGCCAATTACCTCAACCCTCACAAGCCAGGCACAGCCAGCAACCTGGCACAGGCATGGGCACACACCACCACCAAGCTGGTGCTGCCGTGGGCAGATGCTGCCGCCAAGCTGGCACCGGCCTGGCAGACTTTAGTTTAGAGCCCAAAGCCGAGGTTGGCCTCTAAACAAGAGAACATGTGAAAGCATCCTTACAGGATGCCAGTCCAGTGGTGTCCATGATAGCTCTCACAGCCTCCCACGTAACAGACAGCTCCCCTCTCCGGGACCATGTTTTGCATGTCCCAGGCCCTCCCCGCACCCATGCTGAAAATCAAACAGAACAATTAAGGACTCTGCTTCATCGCCTCAGCCTCCAAAAGAAGCTTCCTTCCTCTGCTAACGCTCGACACAGATATCCCCATGCTGTTCCTTGAATGCAGGCTGGCCTTGGGTGCCTGTACTGCCAAAGGAAGAGAAAAAGATCGTGCTCTTGTCACGTGCTCCATCATCCTCTTGTTCGTCAAGAAAACAGAAGAAAGCTACCATCGCCCTTGCTACATAGGAGAAATTGGTGCGGGGGACGGCTGAGCCCATCCCCAGAAATGGAAAACTCTGCTACGACCCTGCTTTGCCTTTTGGCGACAGCGCCCGCCATCCGTGTGCCCCAAACAGGCGAGGTCCCGTTCAGGCTGGCATCCGCCACAAAGAGGAGAGGTCCCCTGCGGGCTGAACAGAGTCAACTGAACAGAGTCTTCAGAGGAACTTAGCCGGGCATTCAGTTGACAAGTAAATGCCACCCAAGCAATGGTAGGGGGCATTCTGGCATCTAAAGGAATTCAGGAGTTAATTTAGTATTTCCAATGGAACATTCCATAGGTTGTAAAAACAGCCTTAAAGTCTTCTTCCCTCTTGCACCAACAACGCTTCTTTTAGTTCTACTTAAGGGTCCCCTACAACTACTTACTACAGCATGTGTGCCTCCACTGTCAATGAAAAATACAAAAATCTCTTCTTTCATTCCCCAGCTTGACTGGAACCCGAGGATCGTCTGGGGAAATTTTAAGAGATTCCTCCGGCCCCCTTCACTCCAACCCAATCTCCGGCATGACTCCAACGGCTGCTTCTGTCTCTCTTTCCCCATTACTCAGACGGCATGGACAATTTTTTTCCAACGGCCCTCTTGCTTACAATTTGCATGCCGATGCATTCCCAGGGGAATGTCATAACCATTTCTACTATTATTTCTACAGCCCCTTCCTCACCCACAAAATTCACCTCCTGTATTTTCTCTCCCTTTTTTCCTGGTCTTCCCTCAAGGCAGCCAACAAAGCAGCTTGCAGCGTTACTCGTCCCCGCTTCTCCTTCTCTTCTATTTCCTCCCGATTATTACGTACCTTAGATGCCATTGAGAAGAACTGTGAGATTGTCATGCCATCCTCGCCCCCTACCTTTTGTCATCTCTTTCTTATAGCTGCTGCTGCTGCTTGACCAATAAACAGCGTGTTAAATAACTTTGAATTGCTATCATCTTCCGGATCCCGATCGGTCCATTTTCGAGCTACTTCACACAATCTCTCAGAGAAGGCTGACGGGGTTTCCTTATCCCCCTGCCTTACTTCAGATAGTTTAGCTAAATTCTTAGGCTTTTGCACTCCGTGTTGAATCCCATACAAAATTAACTTCTGATATTCCTTTCCCCTCTCTAATCCCTCACACTTGTGTGTTTGGATCCCACTCCGGATCCTCTTTCGGGAGGTACATATTGGTATTAGGCACCCCACCCCGCCTTGTTGGATCAGTCCCTCTCTGGCCTTCTCTAAAATTGTTCTCCTCTCCTCAGCGGTAAACAAATATTCTAGGAGAGCCTGTACATCTCCCCGGTTAGGACTAGGAGTCGTGATTAACAGTACTATACATTCCTTCTGGATTGTTTCCATAGGATCCCACTGCCCGTTTGCAGTTTAATAAATCACAAGCAGTAAAAGGTACGTGTACGGATACCGGTGCTCCCTCAGGCCCTACAGCCTGTCTGAGGGGAGCTCAAACTATGGGTTTCTCTCCCCTTGTTCTTTTACAGATAGCACTCACAACTCCATCACCACTTGAGCTATCAGATTTGGGCTCTTTGGGGGGAGCTACCAACAGCTGAATATCCTCTTCTGAATTTTCCCATTCAATACAACGAGGTTTTCCCTTTTTCTCTTTTAACACATATATGCCAATCTGATGTTTAGAATCCACTAAGCCACCTTTCTTCCTAATATCCCAATCGCGCCTTAACGAAAAAAAACATATCCACAGAAGGCATTTCATGCCATTTTTCAGTTCTCAGACAACACAACACTAATTCCGATATAGTGTTATATTTCAAGGATCCATTCTCAGGCTGTTTTTCACCATCTTCCCATGGATATTGTGGCCACCGTTGATTACAATATCGTTTTAGGTGATTTTTAGTCATGGCATCTCCCCCAAATTTCTTGCAATGCTTCAGGATGCATCCTAGAGGAGAGCAAAGGGCTGCCTCCTGGGAAGCAGCAGCACCCATACCGGTACCGAAAAACCCAGCATTTCTATACAAACCAGAACGAGGGACGTCTCCCTCCGTTACTCAGAACAGGACAGCGTGGAGAAACAAACAGAACTACGCTACTGCCACCTGTCTTTCCTGGTGCGTCTTATGCAGAGCCCAGAACAGAACACAGGCCGCCTGCTTCCCGAGACATCTTGGCCCCTACCCCCTTTTCTCCTAGCCCCAAAAAACACCTCTTTTCAGGAGCATTGCACCCTTTTGTCACTTACCGCCCGACCGCAGGGGAGGAGCTGAAGGAGTCCCCAGGCAACAGGTCGGTGCGCGCTGGAGTCCGCTCAGGCCTCTTCTCCCCGTCGGATGCGGCAAGACGAACCGGGCGAGGCTGTCAGCTCGGTCCCATCTGGGGTGTCAAAACTGTTATCCCACAAGCGTGAGGTCGTTTACCCGGTGTGCGGGACGCCAATATACACACAGGGCAGAGGTGTTTTTATGGCATGTCTGCGCAGAGATGGGTGCTAGGTGGTAGCTCCGCAAAGCTAGCACAAAGTTCGCTCCTACAAGTACAGTATTGATACGGTCTAGCTATGCATATGCATAAGTAATTACACAAAGCAGTTTTCTATTGGTCTACATTTCTCTTATTTCAACTTCAAGCTACAGCGCGACTTTAACATGCTGCGCACGCTCAGAGGCGAGGGCGCTCTGCTTGGGCTGGTGTCTCCAGCTCGAGGGCTGTGACTTTTAGTATCATAAGGAGGATAGTTTGGCGGGAGGGTGCTTCTTATCACACTCCTACTAGTTGTTTCGGATGGTTCCCAAAACATTTCCATTAGCTTACCTATTTCTTCAGGATGTGCTTCTCTCCCAAGGACAGTAATTCTTGTTTAGACGTTCCACTTCCCAGACTCAATCCTCCTTATCAGTTTGACGTAAGCCCTGACCTTCCACCAGCTCCTGGGAGACGACACCGTCAGACTACAAGACGACCGTTCTTTTATGCCAGTCAGTGCGTTCAGAATTAGGAACAGAAAGAACAGGGCAAGCTAAACACCCACGCAAGCCTCATATCCCTAAGAAATGATTAGAAAAACCCAAACGACCCCCATTTGAGATTGCGTTGGCTTAGGGACTGCCTCCTTCAAGTGCCAGAGCGGACCGGTGGAATCAGTCACAGAATTCAGCTGCCTACCAGGAGACAGCCCTCGTCCTCGCAAGGCAAATGTTTCAAAACATGGTGCTATTTTCCGATTTTATCAACTACAGCGGGCTTGCCCTACCAGCGCGAGTTGAGGACATTTTCCTGTGGGTTCATTTGACACTACAGTCAGCTTTGAGCAGGTACAAGCAACCAAGCGCGAGATAGAAAGTCAGCTAAGATACCAGCTGCCGTACAAAACTTGTTCAAGATCGTGCCTGCGGGAACGGCACAAAGCCCACGATGACTGAACAAGTATGTCGGAGGCCCTACGGCAAACAGCGCCGATGTTTCGTGAAGCTCTTTTCCTGTCAAGAAAAGGGCCTTTTATGCAGTATCTCTACTGGAATTCAGGCTGCTTCCTACGCATTCTGGCAAGTTAGCTTTCACAGAAACCCCGAGAACTTCAACCACCAAGCTACATTTGTCATTCTTGCTCTCTACCTACGGGGGATTTCAGCGAATCAGAACACCACTTAAAGCAAAATTCTGGGTCTGTTTCACGCCAATCAAATAGCTAAGCCATGGACAGGGGTCTGTAGAAAGACAACGACTTTCAAAGATAAAGACAGGAGAGTACTCACTTTTCTGAAATTTCTTCCGGTCGTTCCATTGATTTAGCAGCCCAACCCAGCCGTCGAAATTCTGGTGCAACAGAGAGAGCAGCAGCACGTCCACGCCATTCTCCCCTAGCCACAGAGCCTTCCGCTTTGCCCATTCCTGCCAACAGCCAGAGCATCGGCGCCGTAGCACCTTGGCAATAACGCACCTCCCATAGCTACACACCTTCACAAAAGAACCGAGCAGGGTGTAAACAAACATTGCAATGCTTGCGGTAAGGGCTCAAACAGGGACGCCTATGTTATCACTCTGAGATTCAACAACCACTAAAAATGTCATTTTGCTGCAGTATTACAGGAGTTCATTGACTAGTGTCAAAAACATTTTGTTGAAAATTCATTGTTTGAAGCAGGACTTCCCAATGCAAACGTTAAGTAATTCTCGTGAGCCTTTAACTGAGCGGAATGATGCAGGATCTGACTAAAATACTGGCGGATACAGCAGGGCCAGCCCCATCCTCAGCCCTTTTTAAACCCTGGGCCCAGCCCCATCCTCACCTCATGGGTCCCACCTGTGCTGCCCCGGGCCACAGCTGGAGCCCACGCCATGGGGAACAGGGGGCCAATTACCTCAACCCTCACAAGCCAGGCACAGCCAGCAACCTGGCACAGGCATGGGCACACACCACCACCAAGCTGGTGCTGCCGTGGGCAGATGCTGCCGCCAAGCTGGCACCGGCCTGGCAGACTTTAGTTTAGAGCCCAAAGCCGAGGTTGGCCTCTAAACAAGAGAACATGTGAAAGCATCCTTACAGGATGCCAGTCCAGTGGTGTCCATGATAGCTCTCACAGCCTCCCACGTAACAGACAGCTCCCCTCTCCGGGACCATGTTTTGCATGTCCCAGGCCCTCCCCGCACCCATGCTGAAAATCAAACAGAACAATTAAGGACTCTGCTTCATCGCCTCAGCCTCCAAAAGAAGCTTCCTTCCTCTGCTAACGCTCGACACAGATATCCCCATGCTGTTCCTTGAATGCAGGCTGGCCTTGGGTGCCTGTACTGCCAAAGGAAGAGAAAAAGATCGTGCTCTTGTCACGTGCTCCATCATCCTCTTGTTCGTCAAGAAAACAGAAGAAAGCTACCATCGCCCTTGCTACATAGGAGAAATTGGTGCGGGGGACGGCTGAGCCCATCCCCAGAAATGGAAAACTCTGCTACGACCCTGCTTTGCCTTTTGGCGACAGCGCCCGCCATCCGTGTGCCCCAAACAGGCGAGGTCCCGTTCAGGCTGGCATCCGCCACAAAGAGGAGAGGTCCCCTGCGGGCTGAACAGAGTCAACTGAACAGAGTCTTCAGAGGAACTTAGCCGGGCATTCAGTTGACAAGTAAATGCCACCCAAGCAATGGTAGGGGGCATTCTGGCATCTAAAGGAATTCAGGAGTTAATTTAGTATTTCCAATGGAACATTCCATAGGTTGTAAAAACAGCCTTAAAGTCTTCTTCCCTCTTGCACCAACAACGCTTCTTTTAGTTCTACTTAAGGGTCCCCTACAACTACTTACTACAGCATGTGTGCCTCCACTGTCAATGAAAAATACAAAAATCTCTTCTTTCATTCCCCAGCTTGACTGGAACCCGAGGATCGTCTGGGGAAATTTTAAGAGATTCCTCCGGCCCCCTTCACTCCAACCCAATCTCCGGCATGACTCCAACGGCTGCTTCTGTCTCTCTTTCCCCATTACTCAGACGGCATGGACAATTTTTTTCCAACGGCCCTCTTGCTTACAATTTGCATGCCGATGCATTCCCAGGGGAATGTCATAACCATTTCTACTATTATTTCTACAGCCCCTTCCTCACCCACAAAATTCACCTCCTGTATTTTCTCTCCCTTTTTTCCTGGTCTTCCCTCAAGGCAGCCAACAAAGCAGCTTGCAGCGTTACTCGTCCCCGCTTCTCCTTCTCTTCTATTTCCTCCCGATTATTACGTACCTTAGATGCCATTGAGAAGAACTGTGAGATTGTCATGCCATCCTCGCCCCCTACCTTTTGTCATCTCTTTCTTATAGCTGCTGCTGCTGCTTGACCAATAAACAGCGTGTTAAATAACTTTGAATTGCTATCATCTTCCGGATCCCGATCGGTCCATTTTCGAGCTACTTCACACAATCTCTCAGAGAAGGCTGACGGGGTTTCCTTATCCCCCTGCCTTACTTCAGATAGTTTAGCTAAATTCTTAGGCTTTTGCACTCCGTGTTGAATCCCATACAAAATTAACTTCTGATATTCCTTTCCCCTCTCTAATCCCTCACACTTGTGTGTTTGGATCCCACTCCGGATCCTCTTTCGGGAGGTACATATTGGTATTAGGCACCCCACCCCGCCTTGTTGGATCAGTCCCTCTCTGGCCTTCTCTAAAATTGGTCTCCTCTCCTCAGCGGTAAACAAATATTCTAGGAGAGCCTGTACATCTCCCCGGTTAGGACTAGGAGTCGTGATTAACAGTACTATACATTCCTTCTGGATTGTTTCCATAGGATCCCACTGCCCGTTTGCAGTTTAATAAATCACAAGCAGTAAAAGGTACGTGTACGGATACCGGTGCTCCCTCAGGCCCTACAGCCTGTCTGAGGGGAGCTCAAACTATGGGTTTCTCTCCCCTTGTTCTTTTACAGATAGCACTCACAACTCCATCACCACTTGAGCTATCAGATTTGGGCTCTTTGGGGGGAGCTACCAACAGCTGAATATCCTCTTCTGAATTTTCCCATTCAATACAACGAGGTTTTC